>NC_056740.1:6400923-6483423 GCF_019279795.1 Protopterus annectens
CTAAGTGCTGTAATTAAATCAAAAGGTGCTTCAACAAAGTATTAGTTTAAGGGTGTGCACACTTATGCAACCAGCATATTGTACTTTTTTTATTTTTATATTTTTCCCCTAACAAATTTGTTTGTTTTTCAATTGAATTGTACAGGTTATAGGTCACATTAAAGGTGGGAACAGTTTTGAAATGATTTATTGTGATCTCATTTTTTATATCACAAAAACTTAGCATTTTAACACAGGTGTGTACACTTTTTATTTCCGCTGTATATATATCAGTACCATTTAAGAACTGATGCCAATAAATTAAATTACTTTGCTTTTTCTAAGCAGTCATTTGTATACGCAATTGGAAACATAGAAAATATTAAGCTTTTAATACAATTGTTAGAATGTGTGGATTTTTGGAAAAGAGGAAATGATGTAATTTAAATAGGAAATTTGAGAAGAGAATGTAATACCATTTATTCAAAAATCTTTTAATAACCAGATAAAACTAATGAGTACTATTTGTTTATAATTGGTAGTGATATATTTATTATTCATTAATAATTATTCATTGATGTATCTGTTTCCATTTTGAATCATAAGTTGAATTTATCCGCAATGCTGTAACTTTTACAACTGTTGAAGTAGCATACAATTGAATATCAAGAAATCCTATTCCACCATTATTCCAACCTTTTCCGTGCCAATTAAAGGAAACTCTTGGTTTATTATAATGCCAAAAAAATGTAAGTAGAATATTGTTTATCTTCTTCATCAATTTTTTGGTGGAGATAGTACTAAAGATTGTAAGACAAACAATATTTTAGGGAGAATTACCATCTTAATAAGCATTAATCATTCTTCCATGGTAAAGAGGAATTTGTCCAATTTGTGACTACACTTAAAATTTTATCAACAACCTGTTGAAAGTTAGTTTTCATTATTCCTTTACTATTAGACATAATGGTTCTAGCAAGGTAATTCATTTGATTGCTATTCTAATTGAAGTTAGAATATTTTTATATGATTTATATGTTCTAATGAATTTCTATACTTCCTATTGTTAGTAAAATAACATGAGTGAAGAGTTGAATTTTTAGTTTGAACTCTTATTTTGATACCATTAATGTTCTTATTGGATCTAATACTATTAGCAAATGGTTCTATAGCTAATGCAAAAAGTAAAGGTGATAATGGACAGCATTGTTTTGTGCCTTTTTGTTATTTAATGGAATTAGAAAGAAAATACCTATTTTAGCATAAGGACAAGAGTTATTGTATAACTTAGAAATTAATGAATTAGCTTAGGTGAGAAAGTATACACTTTAAGTGTTTTAAACAGGTGCGAGCAATTAACTGAGTCAAAAGCCTTATCTAAATTAAGACTAATGATAGAACATTTTTTATTACTATTTACATAGTCTATTAATGTATGTAGTCTTATTATATTATCCTGTACTTTTCTATTTAAAATAAACCCAGTTTGATAATTGTTAATTAGTTTAGGTATAAGTAAATTACTTCTGTTAGCTAAAATGTACATGAACATCTTATAGTCCACATTTAAAAGTGAAATGGGTCTGTATGATAAACATTTTGTAGGATCCTTATCTTGTTTTAAAATAGGCGATATAAGGGAATATTTCACAATGGGGGGATTCAACAGTTCTTTTTATTTCTCTATAGACTTTATCTAATATTTTAACTGCATCATCCAGTAGTATTTTATATAGTTCTGGTATAAGACCATCTAAGCCCTGGTTCCTTATTATTTTTAAACTTTTTTATTTAATCTTTTACTTCTGACAGTGAATGGTCTGTAATTTTTTATTTGTTAACTTGTTAATTTATTAATTATATTTTCCCTTTAAAAAATATTTATACTTTCATAAAATATTTAAAGCCCTTAAAATACATCTATATACATTTAACATCTGTTATGCTTTCTTTTTCTTGTTACTCATACATTATTCTTTGCTATGATTTAGTTTATACATTTTCTTTGATCTTGGAGCAAGTTTATGCAAGCCCAAAGAGTTTACTGAATATGTCTTAAGTTTAAGTTTTTCCAGTTTTATTGAAACTTTATCATTTAGAATTTCAATATATTTTGCATTTAAGTTTTAAGTTCAGACTGCCTGATAATATCATTTGGTTTTAGATTTAACTTTGGTGTGTCTATTTTGGCCTGTAATGTATTCAATTATTTGTCCCATTCTCTTGTTTTACTAATATATCAGCTTGCAACTTTTCCATTTAAGTAAGCCTTTAGTTGAATCCCACAGTACAATGCCAATTACGTCACCATTCATGTTTATTTCTAGGAAATGTTTGATCCCTTTAACATACTAGTATTTGCATCCTTTTATTTTAATAATGTATGCTGGTAATCTCATGTGATGTATTAAATGGCCAGTTTTTGAAATAATATTAAAGATTATAGCATTATGGTCAGATAATCAAAATGAAACTATTAAAACTTCTCTGATATGTGATAACAGATTGTTTGAGACAAAATTTTATCACTATTTGTGTTCCATATCTATATGAATAATAGGCAAATTGAAGTGAGATTGCCTTCTTTAGCTTATATACATCCTTTAAATTCATCAGATTTAAAACATTCATTAAGTGTTTAGCTGAAGATGTGATTCTCAGATTTCTATCTGCAGTGGAATCTTTGTCTGATAAAATACAATGAAATCACCATCCATTGTGACCTCACCTTTCATGTAATAGTCTATAGTAACTAAGTAATTTTTTGCATCTTTAGCTCCAACCACCAGAATCCAACAAGAGTTCACCAATGTATATTGTTTTCTGTTCCACTTACTTATGACAATGCTTAATGTACCATTTTTATCAGCATAGATATATTTTACTTTAGGCATTACTGGTGAGTTCATCCATAAAATACAGGTGCCTCATTTTTTAGTTCGAAAGCCAGAACCTGCTAAAATTAAATAATTATTTAATGAAAGTGTATTTACATCTTTATGACATAAATGTGTTTCCTGTAGAAATACTATTTTAGCTTTATGTAATTGCAAGTATTTGAACAGACTCTCCCCTCTTTACTGGATTATTCAATCCATTAATATTAATATATATGCATTTAAAATTAGACATGTACATAAGAGAGAGAATTAAATCACAGGTATGATGAACTTGCATTTATGTACAGAACTTATTATATATTTTATATATAACAGTATGAAATATTCTGCTATGGACAAAACTTTTGAAACAAATAAAAAATTACCTAATGATATAACCCTAAACCATTCAACCAGGGAATAACATATTCCTAGTTTGTTGAAAAAAGCAGACTACCTGTCAAACTCTCCATTATACTAACAAAGCTTAGCTCATGATTCTGATTCATATTAATGTGTCTCATTCTTTAGTATGCATCACCTTAAAAAAAAAAATATATATATATATATATATATATATATATATATATATATATATATATATATATATATATATATATCAGTGAGTTATTGTGAATAAGAAAAGTTAAACAGGTGTTCAGAATCTTTATTATAAGTTGACCAAACTGAATATCTCTACAGTCATCTTTCCTTGTACCTCACATTATTTCCCTGGTCTACTATAGGGAGGAAGTCATTTGTTATTTTAATATTTATTGGCTAGATGGTTTTATATATTTTTTTCTACATGTAAAGTTGTATACAGGATCATATGTTTATAAATAAGTACCAGGCTAACTGTCCGTGTGAGCTATTCAAAGGCCAGCCATTTACCTTATGTGAGAATCAAACCCTGCACCTTGTGCTTATACGGTAAGCACATTAACCACTATGTTAATCTCCCATCATTGCAGACATATTTATATTCTTTAACTATATACATATTTACTTATTCTGATCTCTTGTTATTTCTGTTTGTATACTGTGTCTTGTACTATTACTATATTCCTAGGTTTTATATTTTAGCTATAATCCTAGTATAGAGCGTCATGTAATAAAACATTTACATTTACCCTTATATATTTGATACTCTTTAATGAAGTACTACTGTTAGAATCAGTCCTATTTTTTCCTTAAATGTTATGTCTAATACTACCTAAACAAACATCTGAGAAATCTTTTTTTTATGATTCAAAGTTTCTATAATAAATTGTTCTGCGATATTAAGTTTTGTTGTCATTAAAAAGAGATGATAAACACAATTCTAATTTTTATTAGAAGTATCATTCTATAAGTTAATATACAAACTATCCTTTTGGTATACTGCAAGCATTCAGAACTATGTAATAACTGACAGTGGTTTAGAATGCAATTGACTGCCTTTTTCTTATTATCTAGCTTGCATTCATTGACATCTTAGCATATGACTCAAAGTATTATGACTGCTTACTTTTTTTTTGCTCAAATATTTTTTATTAATTTTCAAATAATTCCATTGTATAATAATCTTAATACATTTTCTGAAATATGGAACAATATTATTAACTATATACAATATTTACAAATGGCCTGAAATTTAATTATTATATTGATCAGTCTATTCAAAGTAACATTGTATTGATGTGAGATCACTTGTTCCTTTTTCTTTCATCTTCACTAAGAGTTTCAGTTCAAGTTTAGTGTCTCAATGAGTGATAGTATTTTTTTCCATAGATTCTTGTTCCATAGTCTTGGTGCTATTCTTAGTTCTTTAACTCTGGTTTCCAACAAAGCAGTTTCCTTCAATATTGACAGAAATTCTTTAAATGATGGTTCCAGATTTGACTTCCATTTTCTAGTAATACATTTTCTAGCAGTTGCTAGAATGTTCCAAAGTAAGCAGAGATTGCTGTTATTTAATTCTAGATTTTCATTAACATTTAACAAAATTAGAGATTTACTTATAAATGTATCTGAAAATATGGCTTGTATAAAGTTGCTGACATCTTCCCAAATTTTTTAATTTTAATGCAGTCATGGAATACATGTATCCAATCTGCTTTACAATTTTGCAAACATCTCCAGCATATAACATTATTAGAGGTGTTACATTTTTTAATCTATTTGAAGTAAAAAAAGATCTATGCAGGAATTTCCATGTGTAAATTCTCCAGAATTACATGTTGGATGTCAATTTAACAGAATCTAGTATTTTGGTTTTATTTTCCAAGGATAAATTTATTGAATGACCTTTTGTTATATGATTCCAAAATTTTTGATTGATTTTAACTCTATAATTTATTAAAATTTTATATAATTTTGATGTCAAATTTTCCCAGTTTTGATTATTATATACTATTTCATATAAATGAGTTATAAGTGTAGGTCTATCTCTAAAAGAAGAATTGTTAATTATTCTGCATAGATCTTGTGAGTATTGTAATATACTTTGTAATAATACCCAATCTGATGTAAAGAGATTATAAGTTTTTATTATAATTTGACTATCCAAAACCTTATGTTCATTAATGCATTGTTGCCAGCAAATTAATTGTTTCTTTTCCCAAGTAATGAAAACCATCCTATGCATTTTGTTTGGAAAATTTCTTGTTACATTGAAAGGGTATAAAAGTTCTAGCCATAACTTTATAGCTGTATTAGAAATTACAAATCTTTTAAATGAATTATACATATCATTTAAGCATTTTGGATTAGTAGGTTTTGTTAGATTGTATTGAAGGCTAGCACATAAGATATGCCATGGTTTATTAATATGATTGTCTATCATTAAATTCTTTATAATGGTATTCTCATTTAAATAAATAACAGTGTGGAGAGAGTTCCAGTTAGAAGAATAGCACGGATCTCTCCAATTTATAATTATTTTAAAAATGAAGGCTCTAATATAAGTTTCAAGATCTGGGAAATTGATTCCACCTAGTATCCAAGGTCTAGTGTGGCGTGTAAGTGCTATTCTGTTTTTATTAGGATGCCAGAGAAATCTTAATAATAATGTATTTATTTATTTTAAAAATATATTTGTCTGGTATTACTGGAATGGCTTGTGCTATATATAGTATTTTTGGGAATAATATCATTTTTATTACTTGCAATCCATCTTCAAATGTTATATATATCTTATTCCATTTTATTATATTTGACTTTATTGTGTCTATGATTTCCCCATAATTTATGTTTAATATTTTTTTCTAATGTTGTACTCAATATTATACCTAGATAGTTTAAAGTGAGAGTTTGTTTACCAATTATATGATTATCCTCTATTTGAAAATCATTTTTTATTCAATATCATAAAATTTGATTTTATTTTGTTAAAATGTAGCTCTGAAATTGAATAGAATATTTCAACTTGTATATCTAATTCTTTTAATGAATTCTTAGAAGTTGTGGTAAGAAGTATATCATCTGCAAATAACATTTTTTTTTAATTATATTGATTATATAAGTTTATACTCTCTATTTTGGGATTATTTCGTATTGAGATAGCAAGTATTTCAATGGCTAATGCAAATAATATGGGGGACATGGGACAACCTTGTTTTGTGCCTTTTGTCAATGTTATTGATTCAGAGGTGAAAGGTCCTAATTTTACATATGCTAAATTGTTTTTATATATGTTCTTTATTAATGAGATGAAGGGGCTAGGAAACTCATAATACTCTAATATCTTAAACAAGAAATTTCAATTTAAGGAGTCAAATGCTTTCTCTTTCAACAAAAAATATGGATTTAACATTACTTTCACTGAACATAAATAGTTTGAATAATCCAAAAAAAAGATCAAACCTACTAAAATATTTAAAACTAAATAAAGCACAAATAATATTTATTCAACAGACTCACTTTAAATCTGATGAAAAGCACTTATGGAATCCAAATGAATATACAACGATAGCACACTCATCATATAAAACCAAAACAAGAGGAGTCAGGATACTATGGAGAAAAAATATTATTAATCCCCAAATTCTTTATAGCTATGAAGATAAAGAGGGACTTATAACACTAGTTATAATAAAATACAATAATAAAATCTGGACATTAATGAATCTTTATTGGTTTCCAGGAATAGGAAAAGGTACGGCAAAGAAACATCTAGACTTTATTAGTAAAACATATAAAGGTAGTTTGATAATAAGAGGTGACTTTAATTGTATTCTTGATAACTATGAGACCACTAATAAAAGAACTCTACGTATAACCCCTATAGCGAAGCTGCTCAAAAAATGGATTGAAAATCATAACTTAATAGATACATTCAAATTTAAAGAGAGCAACTCACTGTTATTTTCGCACCAGGATCACAGATTTACAACCCAAACAAGAATAGATAAAATTTTTGTTGCACAAGACCTTGTTGAGAAGATAAATAGTTTCACAATAATACCATGCTCATTATCAGATCATAGAGCAATTCTTATTAATATTCAAACAAACTTTAAGAAATTAATACAAATGACAAGACTTCCAACATATATTACGACGCTAAAAGAATTTAAACCTTGGTTACTCTCAGAAATAAAATTATTTTTAGACACTAATCTTACTAATGAACTCAACATAGTCATGATATGGAACGCTTTAAAAGCCTATATTTATGGTAAAATTATCACATGGTACAAAAATAAACTAAAGGAATGGGAATCAGAATTACTTAATATACAAAATCAAATTATAAAAATAAATAATAATAATTTAACAAATGTACTTACTAATAAGAAGAAGATTAATGATTTGCATGAGAAGTTCAATGAAATTTTAACACATAAAACTAATCTAGCACTAGAAAGATTAAAATTAAACTCATATGCTGTTTCTCCTAAACATATGCACAACTTGGCGATAAGAGTCAAAGTACAATCTAAGAGAAATAACATTACAAATATCATACATGAAGGAAGGAAGAATAAGAAGGTGTCAGACATAAGTGATATACTAGATGCTTTTAAATATAATTTTACGGAACATTATAAGAAGGAAGAAAATCAAACAAAAATCTTTAATTTAGATTTAAAACCCAAACTGATTAAAACAATTCTAAAAAATCTAAAATTAGAGCTTCAAAAACAAATTATTTATAAAGAAATTTCAGAGAAAAATAAAGAAAGCAAAAATAATAAAGCTCCAGGAATGGATGGCATCATAGCTGAAATATACAAAATCTTTCCATCATCCATAATCTCAGTCTTCCAAAAACTTTAATAGAAATACAAACACACAATAGCATTCCACCATCTTGGAGATACTCATTAATTACTCCTATAATAAAAAAAATGAAGATCAAAATGCAGCTCCTATAGGCCAGTTTCATTGCTCAACAATGATTATAAAATCTTTATGGCTATTTTAGTCAATAGAATTAAGAAATCTATGACAGAAATTATGAATGAAGATCAAACAGGGTTTATACATAATAGGCGTACCTATGATAATATACAAAGAATACTAACTATTATTGACTATTTAAATAGAGAAAAACAAGAAGACTGTTTGCTTTTAGACAGGGAGAAGTAACCTGGAAAGTTCTTAGAATTTTAGAACTTCTGTAGCACACAAAAGTGCTCATGATGCTAAATTGTTTCTAACTGGTTTTCATGATTGCAAATGAACAGTTTATCAGTTACAATCCACACCAAAACATTCATGAGGGAATCCAAGCCATGTTCACTCCATATGCCATTCCGTCAAACCCTTCCAAGCCACTAAAAAACAATAATAAAACATTTCAAAGTATGTTAACCACTAGAAAGCTATAGTATTTAAAGAACTAACATTTAATGATTTAGTAAGCACTATTTGTATGGGATGTTTAATATAAAGCAGACTGTTATTTTTTAAAGGAGACTTTTAATACAAACTTGTATTAAAAGAATGACAGTTATGTGTTATTTATTTCACATTTGTTTACTGGGAAAGTTTGACTGGACACAGGTCCTTTTTCAGCAGAGGTCTGGGGAGAAAAGCTCCATTTATTAGAAGTAAGAGTTACAGATTACAATTAAATACATGTTAGTTTACACACATAGAAATGCTAAATACAACATTCTAAATTACAGAGACATTTACAAGTAATAGTTGCAGCAATTTACATAAACAATTAGGTAACAATGATCCAAAATATTTGCTTGGAGACATTCACATCACATATACATAATGCTGGAACCTGGTAATGTTTACTAATTATCCAGGTTGAACTTGTAAAAGTGTAAATGTTACACTAATTATTTGATAACATTCCAATAATGACATTTATATATGTAAAAACCTATATTTTTTATACTTTGTTCATAGCATGGTATCACTTTCCTGGGTGATACTGCATGTCAAGTATACTATCAGTAGCAAGCAATCAGAAGTATGTAATAACTGACAGTGGTTTATAATGCAATGTCTTTTGCTTATTAACTAACTTGTATTCTTTGACATCTTAGTATATGATCCAAAATATTGTGATTATTTACTTTTAGACAGGAAGAAGAAACCTAGACAGTTCTTAGAATTTTCAGAACTCCCACAGCATCACAAAAGTGCTCATGACTTTAAGTTGTTTCAAGCTGGTTTTCATGATAAGGACTTGAAAATTAACAATCCATCAGTTGCATTTCACAAAAAAATGCCTACAAGTGAAAACAAGCCACCTCCACACAACATACCAATCCTTCAAACCCCTCAAAAAAAAAAAAAAAAAAAAAAAAACAAACAAAAAACATCTCAAAGTATCCCAACCACTAAACATCCATTGCACTCAAAGAAATAACATTTAATGATTCAGCAAGCACTATTTGTATGGCATGTTTAATAAAAAGCAGACAGTCATTTTTTTAAAGGAGACATAGCACATAAACTTGTATTAAAAGAATGACAGTTGTGTGTGATCCAGGTTTAACCTGTAAAATTGTGAGCGTTAATCTAATTATTTGATATCATTCTAATAATAACTTTTACATATGTAAAAAGCTATATTGTTATACATTGCTTATAATGTAGCATGTCTTTCCTGGGTGCTATTGCATGTCAAGTATACTATCATTAGTACAGTACTGGATCATTTTAAGAACCCAGAATGTAACTTAACATGCCTTTTTAGTGTCATTTGTTGGATCTTGTATTATATTTAATAGTACATTACTCAACTATGCCATAATATCAGAAAGTGTGCCACCTAACAAATGTTTCCTCATAATAATGATTAACTTTTAATAAGATGAATAGTTTAACCTTTTCAACTATAAATGAAAATAAGTGGCTTTAATTTCATATATAGCTAAATTAATCAAAGTCTAACATTTTTAAAAGGGAACTAGTTACCATTTGAAGTAGGGAAATAAATAAATAAATAATTTGCCTTTTTAAAAGTAGTATGCAGCACCTGTTCATAAGTATTCTAGCACTCATTTAAAATAATAAGAACTCATAACCATGAAATACATAGATTTTTATGTGTGCTTCTGTTTTTTACTATTTTTGTCTTTTATTAACCATCTCTTGTTGCATTTTTCTTCAAAAAAGTTGATAGATTCCAGTCCATTTCTTCTGTTTTTTCTAGGATTTTATTTAAGTCCATTGCATCTTACAAGGTTTTTCCTTCAGGAAGGTGAATCATTATTTTCACTGGAAAGGAGATTTGTGCTTTAATATTGTTTTTCTTTAAGATTTTAACAAGTGGCACACATGCTTTTCTCTTGGACTTCACTAGTATAGAATATAATAGTCATTGTCAAATCTTATCGTATTTCCTTTAATTTTAACTGGATAATTAGTCCATACAACTTTTAAAAGCAAATCCTTATCTTGACATGACAAATATGTTATGATAACTGACCATGGTGACGGTGTTTTTTTTAAAAAAAGATGAGTAAGAAAGTGATCTATGTGCCCTTCCGCTGTTAAAAGAAAAAAATTCAGGCAGGTTCAAGATTTTAGGCAGCGAGGTATTAAGGAACTAAATCATGCTGTCTCCCTCTTCTTTTTCAGGAATCCCATAAATCCTGATGTTATTCCTTCTAAATCTTTCCTCTAAGCCTTCTATTTTACCCTGGAATAAGTTGTTTTGTTTCAGAAGAAATGCAGTGTTATTCTCATTTTCAAGTAATCTTCCATCAAAATCAGACATTGCCTCTTCTATATTCGGGATTTATGATGATTGTTATTTAAGAGATTTACTCTGCACTTCAACTTGTTTTTTGCATTCCTCTTTGAAATTGTCCATTTTGCTTTGTAATTTATCTATCTTAACTGATAACTTACTGATGTTACTTAGTATAGCCTATATGTCTTTATTCATAGTACTGTCCTGTACATTGGGCTTAGAATGCCTCACTCTGAGACAATTAGTTGAACTGTTCTTTCTAGTTTTCTTGACAGAAAAAAGCAATTAAAAGATTTTAAACTTGTTATTTTTGTAGTAAATCTTTCAGCAGATGTTCAGCTATAAATCCATCAATTCTGAAACGTTCGATTTGAGTTTTTTAGTAAAATTCCTGTCAAAGATGTTAAAATGAAGGAGAGTTAAAACAGTGTTAACTACTCACCATCTTGGCCATGCCCCTACCTCTGAAGACACAGCTTTTTGTGGCAGTTATTTATGTACTTATTCATTAGTCTGATCATAAACATCTGAGGTGTACAGTCGCAGTCATCCAAATTGCTATATCTGATGGTCACATCTTTGTTAATATATGTTAAATAACTGAAGATAGTTGTTGACATTTTTATTTTATTACAATCTAATATCTAAGGTATATTCACTCAATAAATGTGGCTTTAATTGCTGGGTACACAGGCTTCTGGTTCAACTGTGGCACTCTAGGCAGGATGTGCATTATAGTAGCTGATCATTGGCACAGTAGTGCATTAAATAGCATTGCTATCTCACAGCACTTTGTTCTCAGGTTGATTTTCTGTCTGTGATTCCTTTTGTATGAAATCTGCAAGTACTCCATCTGTAAGTTTTATCTTGGTACTTTGGTTTCCTCCACCATACACTCAGGTGTATAATGTCGCCTGTGGCCATAGCCAGTCTAACACTAGAGGAGTCCGCAGAAGGTAAGTATCTTTTCTGGAAGGGTAGGGAGGCAGGCACTATTCCAAGATAGGATTTATATAGCCTTACAAGCATTTGTCATCTTGGTTTACTGGGAAATACTATGTTATTAGTTCTGAACATTAAGTTTTAGACACAACTATTCTTCCCTAAAAATACGACTGAGGCTGGCTTTCTTTCCTTGCGTATAATTTTTGTTCAGGCCATAACTGGACAAACAAGTTATTCAAAAAGCACTAAAGATGTACTTCAGAGCATTTAGAACCCTATGATGTCTGGGGCTGTAACCCAGTTTAATTCATTTACTCCCTCCACAGTTATTCCAGTGGAATTATGACCAGTTATTGTGTGTTAAAAGTATAGAGGAAAACCTCAAAAGCAAGGCAAACTATGGGAGGAAAAAAAAAACAAGAAAGTACTCAATTTGGATATTGCTGTGCTAGAATGGGGGTGGTGTGGCAGGACAGAGGAGGGGCTCCAGGAAGGTACAGAGAGGACCAATGTACAATGTCAGGCTGAAGAAGGCTTTTGTCTAGGGATCTATTTCACCTAAGGCTGGCATTGTTGATTGCAATCAGATATCTGTGCTGTATATAGTGCGTGAAGTGACTATAATGAGTGGGTGCTGAGGCAGTCTCTGGATGAAAGTAACTGGTCCATTCCTTTGTTTAGTCACAGGTAATGATCATTGACCTGTCATAATATAGCCTCACTGCATTCCAATCATACCATCCATCATGCCCCATCCAGTCAGTCACTTCCTGCAGGCCCCACCAACTCACTTGTTTTGAAGTCAGCAGTCAGCACTAGCTAGTTAGTCAGAATGATGCAAACACATGAGCAAGTAAACAGTCAAAAACAGCCTACAGAGCAGCATGTGTTGGTACATTTGAATGAGAGAAGGCCAATTCCAAATCATTTTGGAGACTGAAGAGACTTATTAAGCCCAAATTATTAATAACTGATGAATAATATGCATTTCATAGAAGGAACCAAAGGATGGATAGCTGTGTATCTAGCTACACAGTGGGGTTGCACAATTAAGCAGAATATTGGAATCTCAGGAATGGTTGCTAATGTCTTGCTGGTTTTATCATGTAAAGCCATAGCTATTGCATCTGGGAAACTAGGCAGTTCCCAGACTGGCACTCCCCATCAACCCCAACTTGCGGATATCCCTCAAAAAGCCTTCTTCCAAGCTAATTATCAAATAAAAAAAATCCTTTCAGAACTATCACAAAGAGCTTCTACTAGCTCCTTCCTGCAGTTCCTAACAATGAAAAGACATTAAATTAAGCAGTAGAGATTTCAGCCACACCTGCTTAAATGAATACTGCTACAGCACATGATTAACAACTCTTCAGATGTGCCAACTGTGCACCATATAAACTGTACCTGTAGCTGCCCCTTTCAACAAACCCTAGCTATGCTACTTTTCTTGTATTTCATGACTATTTCCTGTAGGATTACCTGAAACAAAGTTAGGGAGTCTAATCATATTTTTGGCAAAACACTCTTTGACAGCATAGAGTAAGTACACCCATTTAAAATAAGTTAAATGCACTTAGAAAGATGATAGATGAGTGCTTATTTAATTCACTGAACAAAGTCTTAATCTTTCTACAAGTAAGGTACATCAGCACAGCAGCTTCAAAGTCTCTGAATATCTGCTATTACACACTGTCTCTACCATTCACAGATTAGTTACAAAAGACAAGCACTGATATCAGACCTTTCTACACATGACCTTTGGCTAGTAAGTATTCCACTGGCATGTCCACTGATAGCATACTGTAAGCTGATCTGCCTGACTTTGGGAATTGGCTGAGAGCTGCTAATATGGAGTGTGAGCATTGTAATAAGCCTGTCCCATCCCAACCTAGGAATCAAGAAGCTGTAGTCAATTAAAGTGAATGGGGATGAGCTTCAAAGGCAAAAGGAGATTATCCATTGAATCTATCTGCTCTAAAATGCTTTCACTATAATTACTGAGTGGGTGCTGAGGTCACCCTGACCTCCATATGGCCATTTCTCCTTTCCAGAATCCTATTCTTGTAAAATGTTTCAGTCCAGCACAAAACTCAATAAACTGTGACAGGTTGTTACTGTTGGCTTTTGTCATGGGAACAACAAAAGGACTTGCTAAGATGTTAATTTAATACTAGCGCGTGTGTGGTATGTATGTTTAAAGTATATGGAAAATGCTGCTACTAGAGAAAAAAAACTAACTTTAATGGTATGAACATTACAGTCTCCATGATAACAGCTGCAAGAGATAGTACAAGGATGCAACTGAATGCAAAGCGCAGTGCTAATCAAGGGACTAGCAAACACTAAAAGAAGCAAAACATGCTTTGTTGTGACATCGCAAACTGCCAAACACTGCTGCCCCAAAGAAAGTTACTGCATGAAATGCCATAAGAACTGAAAGCAGGAAATGCTTTTCAAAAATTAACTGAGCCTAAGAATATTTGTATAAAGGGGTGAAAGAACCATCCAGACAGTTTTGGAATTACAAGTGACAACAGCCATAAGTACAAGTATGGCTCTGTCATTGTCCATGTGGGTGTGAATGACCTGAGACATACCTCCCTGGACTACATGAAAAGAGACACGGAGGAGCTATCAGATTATATACAGCTCTGTTAGAAATGCTACATCTAAAGAAATCCCAATCCTTCCACACCACATGCTCCAGAGACCTCAACCTCATTACCATGATCAACAGAACATGCTGGAGGGACAGGTTCATAACTCAGAGACTGTCCATGCTCTGGAATACACTTTCCATATATGTCAAGCAGAGCACCTTTCTGGCACTCTTCAAGAGTAATATTTTTGATTGGACGGAAAATAGAAAGTTCACTCCGGGGATCACTCCAGTGGCTCTACTTGATATAGACACTGGGAACTAACATCGGGTGGCACGATGTCAGAGCACTTCTATGGGCTAGGCTTGTAAAGGCTCCAGGGCCATTAGCCTAGTAAACACCTATGAACCTATGTGGCCCAGGCAGGTATGACCCTAGCTCTGAGCAGCATCCTACCACAGTACAAGCAGTAAATGACTGACTTTAATAATTGGCTAAGTTTCTGGTGTCATTCTAAGGGGATCCAGTATCTGTCTGCTTGGGAGGACATGACTGACAGACCTCGATACTTTGCCAGAGATGGTCTGCGTCTGTCACTCCTGGGTTTTCAGCTACTGGCTAAGGCTCTTGCCACCCCTGTAGTGCTTTTTTAGGATGTGTTGCAAAGACCAAAGTGCCACCATAACAGCTATAAATAAATGCATGTGTGTGTGGTAGAAATGTTCTGACATCACAGAAAAACAAACTAGTCTAATCTTCCTATTTCCTAGCTATATCTAAGGGAAAACAGAGTTCTAAACTTCTACTTACATATCGACAAAGAGTGGTGAGTTGGATGTCCTCAAGACAAATGCTCTAATGCTCTAATTTTTTCTCTCTTTAAATTGATAACACAGTACCACTGATTCATTTCAGATTACATCATTTATTTATGGTTGACAACCTAACAGACTCTCAGAGGTTAATAGCCTTTAATCTTGCAGCTGGGCAGGAAGCCAGGGCAATAAAAGAAATTATACATGCAAATTCTAGCCATTAAATCTGGCCTCAAAACAATAGGCAGACTGCCATCATCTAGACATCTTGGCTCCGAGTTTTGACATCAAAGAATTGACTTATCAGCTTTGTTACAGCAGAGTGCACTGTTGTTACATTTTTGCAGTTCCACATTTAACACCATTTTTCCCCCCATTTAAGAGAACAAGCATCTGGCTTATATTAATATTTACAAATGTCAGAATTATCTACACGATTCTATCTGGCTAGGCTGGCAGCCTTCACCTATCTTCACATAGCTAAATCCCTGCATGCTAGTGTTTTTTAATGCAATGGCCTGCTTTGTCAATTACCATCCTAACCTCAAAAATCACTTTCTTTTCTGCTTGACTCCATTGTTAAATTTCCACAGTGTTTAGTGGTCACTGTTGTAAGACAGTCTACTGAAGATAAACTCACTGACTGGGTTTGACATAGCCCATCAAGAAAAAGTACAGTTTTTGCAGAAAATATAATTTTGTATATTTATGAAAACATCCTTTTTACCCCCACCCCTTGCACTCCACATGCATAGGACTACTTCCTGTACACCGTCATATGTGAAATTACTACAAACACACACACACACACACACACACACACACACACACACACACACACACACACACACACACACTATTACTTTTTTCATCATTCTTCTATTTTTATGCTACTCTAGTTTCAAAATACTGTCAGCACAGCAACAATAAGAGTGCAACACAGGCATAACTATGGAACATTTATAACCCACAACTAAATCATATTATAATTCTCACACCAATTAATTATATTCCAATAGAAATATTTGGGAGGGGCATCCATAATGGCAGAGGCAGCTCCTAAATGCTTTATCCCATACATGAGTCCCCTCAAATTATTTATGGTAAGATCCTGGTTATTCTCATTAATATATAATTATTGACCATAGGATGGGTAAGGCCAGTCTAATACCAAATGAGATAGGTTAATTCAAGAACCAAAAGAGAAGATTGACTAGTCTTAAAATTGTATTTAAAGGCAGCTAAGCTAGTACTTACCTGTGAAACAACTCCAACACATTAAAACTCACCTCATACCACATTAACTTTAGCAATACAGTGACAGATTAGTAAAGCCAGTATCTAGTAATATATGTGTGTTTTATATCTTTATCTGTTTTTGTATCTACAGTAGATGTTTGTTTTCCCACCGGAGGTGGAGGAGATGGTCATAGCAGCTGGCCAATCATAGAGAATGTCAAAATGGTGTGACATCAGAGCACAGGAGGTTTCAAATAGTAGAGTATGTGGCAAGTATACTCAGACAAGAAATAGAAGAGGAATTATTAAAGGAAGAGAACAATCTGTTAAATTTAAAAGGTACTGTGGTTAAAGCCTGTGATGACTTTTCAATTTTTAATTATAGGGACTTGCTTGTTGATGAAATGATGATTAGACTCTTTTCACATCTGGCCCTACAGCACCTATTAATTTAGTTGACACTATAACCAAACTGAAATTGTTTACTTGCAAGCTACATTTGAGTTTACTTTGATAATAGTACAGAAATTGAGTTGGATAATGAAAAAATATGGATGTTTTTTGTTTTTCAACTACCTCTTCATCTGACCTTGCTACTTATGAAAGGGAATGTGAAATTCATCTGAAGGAATGTTTTCAGGTTCATGCAGAGTAAACAACACTATAATTTGAGATGTACAGAGAAAATGTATTACTTAAACTTTGTCACAACAAAAAATAAAGGTTTATGAGACTGGACAAAGGAAAAGGAATTGCTCTCATGAATAGTTTTGATTACAGGGGAAATCTATATGATACAGTAGGTGACAGATATACACTGTCACTTGAGACAGGGCTCTTACATATAGTCACTACAAATACCAGTGAGGTTGTCGTAAATACACAACAGCAAACAATACTTGGCACACAAACTCAGTAGGACAAACACATGCAGCCACATATACTGAGGCTCTTAAAAGAAATTTACCCAACCAAATCTTCAAAGGCCTCGCCCACATAGTAATTACAATAAATATCCACAACAACGTT
Organism: Protopterus annectens; assembly: GCF_019279795.1. NCBI lineage: Eukaryota > Metazoa > Chordata > Ceratodontiformes > Protopteridae > Protopterus > Protopterus annectens. The sequence goes on from NC_056740.1 coordinate 6,418,559, forward strand.
AAGAAACACTCTACAAAACCAACACTCATCACAACACATTGCCTCAGTGATTAATGTCATAAAGCAAACTACCACACAATCCAATATTTTTGTCATAGGAGACTCCACCATGAGGTGCACTAATGTCCCACTCACCAGGATGAGCAAGGGGAGGGTCACGGTCAGTTGCCTATCAGGGGTGAGGATCTAACAGATCACATATGCAGTCAGGTTGTTGAACCACCAGCACCAGTATGACTGAACATATGAAGTGAGACATGATGGAAGTTTTGAACAGTGTCCCAAGTCAGTATGAGCCTAGCATTGAGTAGCATTCTACCTTCTCCAAGGATGATGCCATTATACAAACAGAAGATAATTAACTTTAATAATTGGCTTAGTTCCTGGTGTCATTTGAAGGGAACACAATATTTTCAGTCTAGGAAAACATGGTCGACAGACCATGCTGCTTTAACGGGGATGGTCTGCACCTGTCTCCTCTACACTGTTGAATATTAGCTAAAACTTTGTCTACTACATAGTTCCTTTTTTAGGCACTGCCAAACTGATAAACCATCTGACATTGCTAAACCAACTTAGGATAGTCTAAAACTATCATGAGTATAAACAAAAAAACTCCAAACCCTGCAAGCTCTCCTCACAGTGGAGAATGTCGAAGTCCGTGTAGTTACTAAGACATGCTATAACGCTGTGGAGACCACCCTGGCAGTGCAGGGCTATAATGTCTTTAAAAACATTTAGACCAGCTACTGCAGAGGTAGGAACAAAATGATGAGGAATCTCAGCTTACATCAAAGTCAATCACACCTCAAGGTTGGTCAAGCAGCATGATGCACCTGAGCTTCTTCAAATGCAACTCACCAGAAGCAAAGTCCCCAACCACATCCTTGTGAACTATTCATTCCCCCTCGATGACTCAAGAAACTCACACCACTTACTTAAATGAACTGAGGTTACTCTTCATTCAACCCATGACCATACTCATGAGTGACTTCATATGACTGACTATAAACTGGAACTCATCCATGATCCCAAATGTGCAGGCTTAAAGAGTCCTGGACTTTCTTAATACAAAATCTCTGGACCCATAGCCGGCGTTAGGCACCCGCTGAACCTGTGGCTGTCAGGAGCCCCTGATTATCTCCCAGTGTATGAGGCCCCACACATGAAGCAGCCACGTGTTTCTCCATCTCTTCTGCTCCTTGTTTAGTCCCTCTGTCATTCGGCTGTATAGAGTCGTCGCGCAATTTCGGATTTTTACTTTTTTTTTTTAAAGAACTTGGTTCCTTGACTGCTGCAGCCAATCAAGTCCCTTGCTTCACTTGTAAGCTTCACTCAATCAGGTCCGTTTCAGTGAAGCAAGGCACCTGACTGGTTGCAGCAGTTAAGGAAGCAAGTTCTAGTTTCCTGATTGGCTTTTGTAATCTATGGTCTGTTGGGTTAGTTCTGTGGATTTTCGGCATTAGACACACCTCTGAACTGCCCAGATTTTTTAAGAAAGTCCAGATTTTTGCTTCATATTTTTGGTTTGTTCTTCATAAAATTTGTGGTTTTCTTATAAATCAATGAGTATTGAGGTCTCTAAATAATGGCAGACATTTACGTTTCAGACTTATAGGGCTGACACCTTTTCAAATGCATAAAGTGGGACTTTTTTAAGATAGGAGAGATTGTGCAGGACAAAACATACTCATAGCCAATACAAAAGGCAGTAGTTAATTGCTTTGCCACAATAGAAACTTCTTGTAGCACTTAAGTTGCTTATACTATTTTGTATAACACTTAGGTGTTTCAGATATAAAATAACTGTTTAATACAACTATTAAAGAAAACTTGTGAAATATATTTTCTCCTAAAATCTCAGGACACGCCATTTTTTACTTTTTTTCAAAGTACACAACTGCCCAAAGAGGGACTGTCCCTCACAAAGAGGGACACGTGGTAACCCTACTTTATATCTTTCAGAAAATGTACGCTAAAGCAAAGCCTGAGGGCAAGTTTGTAAGTTTATATGAGCTATAATTAAAAAGTGACCCTATTTTTAAGCCTCTGTACCCCCATTATTTTTGGCTTTGTCCAGATCTGTCGTGTTAAGAGGTTGAGAGGTATGGCGTGAGGACAGACAGAGGATGCAAGTTTTCCTGGAACGACCATGAGACCAGCAAAACAGCTGTATTTTAACTGCCCTTGTAAGGGCAATTTCTAAAAGATCTGAAAAAACTGTCATTTTGAGGGGAATTTAAAAGGGCTGAACTAGTCTGGTCTGTGTGTGGAGAAGGAAGCAGAGGATTAGTAGCAGCCTTCTATCAACTGCAGAAAAAGTAAGTTGCTGGGTTTATTTTTAACTTTATTTTTTGCTGGTGGAGGGGCAAGGAAACCTAGGAAGAGGGTTGTATAACTTTTCTTCTGCAGAGTTCTTATGCTAAGATGATTTGGGGGAAGGAGGCTGTGGTTGTAACAGTTTTATTTTACCTTTGTCCAGAATTCTTCTGCAAAGAGACTGAGGAAGGAAGGCTTGTCTGTTATTAATGTCCAGATCTGATGTAGTTTTTTTTTTTTAGCTAGTCTTCCATTAGAATATTCACTAATGCATTTTTTGTTTTATGTAAAATTGTGTTGAAATATTGGTAGTGGGGATAGTGGCTGTGAGCATGCTGCAGAATGTACAGATGTTTTAATGCATACCAATGCAAACCTGAATCTGTTAGTGTGCTTTGTGTATACTGGCAATGTTTACAACTATGCCTGATGCTACACCTTTCTTCTATGATCATTTTTTGCTCTGTCCGGAATTATTGTGCTGAGAGTTTGGGAGGGGAGTTAGTGGCTGCAAGAATGATGCAGAATGTACAGCTGTTGTTTTAATGTATACTGATGCAAACCCTGTTATGCTAGTATTGTGTATACTGGCAATGTTTATAACTATCCCTGATGGTATGCCTTTGTTCTATAATTATTGCTTTGGCTGGAGTTATTGTGCTGAGAGGTTGGTAGGGGGATTATGAGCTGTGAGAATGTTGCACAATATGCAGAGGTTTGCTTGGTATTTGTCTCTTTTCATTAAAACGTGGGGTTACGCAATGCATTTTACTGCAAAATCTGTTATTCTAGCATCTTTGTTTGCTCATAAGTACATTGTTTTTTAACGTCATGCCTTTGTGTTTTTATTTTGTTTTCACTTCATCCAGATTTATTGTGCTTTGACACTGGGGGGTATGGGCTGTGAGAATTCTGCAGAATGTACTGATGTCGTAATGCGTGCCAATGCAAACCCTGTTCTGCAGTTTTTTGTTGTTTTGGCTTTGTCTGGGATTGTTAAGCTGAGACATTAGGAGAGGGGTAGGGGCTGTGAGAATGCTGCACAATGTTTAGATGTATGACCTGTATTTTTGGTCTGTTACTCATCAAAAATTTGGATTCACACAACGCATGCGACTTGAAAAATCTGTCATTCTACCATCTGTATTAGTTCATAAGCACAGTGTTTTAAATCCCTAATGTTACATCCTTGTCTTGTTTTTTTTTTTTATTTTTTTATTTTTGTTTTTACCTCCTCTAGAATTGTGCTGAGACTTTTGGGGGGAGTTCTGCAGAAAGTACTGATTATTTAATGAAATCCCTGTTATTCTAATATCTTTCTAAGTTTATCATAGTAATGTTTGTAACTATCCTTGATGTTACACCTTTGTTCTGCAGTTATTTTCGGCTTTGGAATTATGCTTTGAGGTTAGGAGGTTGGTAGGGGTTGTGAGAATGTTGCACAATGTTCAGATGTTTGTTAGTTTTGGTCTGTTCATCAAAAATGTGGGGTCACACAATGCATGCTACTACAAAATCTTATTCTAGCATCATTATTAGTTCATAAGACCAGTATTATAAATTATTAATGTTAAGTCTTACTGTAGTGCTGTCTACATCAAGTGTGGGTCTGTGTAGCTGTCTGTCTTGTGTCTCTGTCCTGTGTGAGGGAGTCTGTGTGGATGTCTTTGTGTACCTCTGTGGGACTGGCTACCTTACAGTACAGTGGCTTGCCATAATGTAGCAACATTACTACTAAATGCCAGTCAATGTGTTTGTACATCTGTGAGTGGTTACCTTGCTGTGGTACAGGGGGGATTATCGTAATATAACATTGGTACTAAATGCCAGTCAGTGTGTGAACCTTTGTGCATGGATACCTTGCTGTGGTATAGGGGCTTGTCATAATTTATTGGCACTAAATTTGATTTATTTTATTTATTTAACATTGTTGACAAGGAAAGTCTGACTAGGACAGAGTCTACTTTCAGCAGTGGCCCGAGGAGAAACACTGCAGAAGCATGTCTTTGGAATGTGGAAGGAAACCCATGCAAATGCAGAGAGGACATGCAAACTCCGCACAGAAGGCACCCCAGCTGAGAATCGAACTGGAGAACATCTTGTTGCGTGGTGACAAAGTTAACCACTGCACAGTCCCAGTCAGTGTGTGTGTGTGTGTGTTTGTGTGTGTGTGTGTGTGTGTGTGTGTGTGTGTGTGTGTGTGTGTGTGTGTGTGTGTGTGTGTGTGCCATTGTTATTGGCTCCCTTGCTGTGGTACATGGGCTTGCCATAATGTAACATTGGTACTAAATCCCAGTCAGTGTGTACCTTGGCATTTCAAGTCTTTTTAATGGTCTGAATGTAGTAATACTACACAGTGATTGTTAAATGATGCTGCATGAGCTTGGTAGGGAAGAAGGCGTGATGGCAATGTGGTCACACTTTTTATATTCTCCTGGGTAAGGCCCCCAACTTGAAACTTGTTGGGGGCCCCCAAAATGCTAGCACCAGCCCTGTCTGGACCAACAGGTCTATACAACCCACTAGGGGTACTAACATCATTTAGCTAGTCCAAACCATCATGGGAGAACACTGCACGCCCCCTCTCCTAGCTGCAATGTCCTCATTGGTCAGACTGGATCATTAAAGTGTCTCCTTCAAATTAAAAATAAAACCTGGAACATCAGCAAATGTGGGACTCTTAGGAATTATTCCAAGATAAGCTCCCTACTATTAAAAGCTTCCCACTATTAAGTGACACAGTGGCAAAATTCCATGCCCCCCAAATCCAGGCAATACTGCTGCCTATGAGGAATTTTTCACACAAAAAAAAAAAACTTTACAATCATATATGCAGCTGCAAAGAGACAGTTATACCTGGATGAAATAAACAAAGGACAAACTCAGAAAACAAGCCGCACTGATGGAATCCCAGTATTAATAGGTTGTAAAACAAAATGAAGAAAATCATTGCCAGAAACAGGTACTGCAATGCCCAGTAAGGTAAAACTCCCTCATCAAACTAAATAAGTAATTCATGGTATTATTTAAGTCTATCAAAACTGAATTTGAGTTAAAAGTAGCCTTCCAGGCCAAGAACAATCACAAGACATTCTTTAGCTATGTCCACAACCTAAAAGACAATACACAACAATGGGCTGAACTAATTGCAAGCAAATCAACCTATACTGAGCCCGAAGATGTAGCAAATGTGTTGGCTGATATATTTTACCCCACTTTCTCCCTAAGACACCTCTCAAGAATTACTCCCAGCCATAACTCCCCCAACTATTATTAGGGAACAGGTCCTTAATCCAATCATCAAGACCAGAAATGCTGCATTGATGTGCCCCAGTAATATCCCAGGATGCCTCCTTAATAGCATAAAACATGACTTTTGGGGCCTACTAGAATCACAATTTAACTGTTGCTTCCAAACTGGCTTTATGCTGAATGAAATGAGGACAGCTGCTGCTATCCCTCTGCACAAAGGTGGACCATCCACGGAGCTGGGAAACAACCTACCCATTACCCTGATGTCTCATATGTAAAACCATGAAAAGATTTGTCATAGATATAAATAGCAACACAGGAAACCTTCAGACAATCCAACCCAGTTTGGCTTTGTCAAGAGCAAGTCATGCCTAGTCAACTTGGTGGATTTCTTGAAGAGCATCACCAAGGTAATGGATGAGGGCAAAGCAGTGCATACTGCCTACCTTGACCTGGCCAAAGCAATATTCCACTTAGACATTATAGACAGGCTCATAATATTAGGTATAAACCCCTACATTACCTGCTGGATAGCCAGCTGGCTCACAGACAGAACTATCAGAATGCAATCTAATAACCAGCCACAGTTTGCAGTCATCTGCAAACTCGGTTAACCATAGTTCTTTGATATAAACTTTCTTATCAAAGCCAATTTTAACAAATTGGAGAGAGCCCAGGCCAAGGCACTGTACAACTAGTGAAGATTTTCTGTCTAGAGCAAATATATCTGACCTTTACAATACATATAGCAAACTTTCCATGGGTTAGTGTTGAGTTGGGAAAGTTTGTTAATGATCTTGGTATGGAGATAGTGTCAGAGGCCTTGCCAGTGTCCACTTAGGTAGTGCAGACTTTCTGCCCATTGTCTTATGGACTCAATAACCATTTTGAAGAACACATCCACGTTGAGCAGACATGATCTGCTTTTAAGAAGCTAACCTGTTGTGCATTAGTGGATATCATTTCATCTGCATTTTTTATTTGTTCAGCTATAAAACATTCAACAACCTTATAAATAATTCTAGTGAGACTAAAAGTCCTGTAAACCCAGAGTCATTAAAGGGACCCCTGTAGGGAAAAGTAACACAATAGCTGCTCTCCACTCTCTGCCTGGCAGTGGCGGCTCATGATATTGAACTGCAGGACTGCAGCCCCCCCCCCCAGCTGTAAAACAAAATTGAAAAAAATCCCCAGCTATAAACTAGAAATAAAAAAATCCCGGAACTCCACACATGCATGCTTGAATCAGGACTGCTGTTTAACCAGTCCGCATTCGGAAAAAAGGCAGCAGTCTACAGCTGCCACCAGAAGTCTATGCAGTTACAACTGCATTGACTGGAAGGGGATTGAACTGCAAGGTCAATGGGATTGGACTACAGGGTCTGCAGTCTGTACATGCTCAGAAGCAGACTTTTGAATGGGGAACAACATTTATTCCAGGCATAGCTTATTTATTCTATGGACTTTCCAGCGCCGGGAACTTTGAGGATGGGAGAAATGGCTCATGTACTTATTTATTCTGTGGACGGGGAAACTGGCCCGGGAATTTTGAAACTTTTATTAACTTAGGCCCAGTGTGTGTGTGTGTGTGTGTGTGTGTGTGTGTGTGTGTGTGTGTGTGTGTGTGTGTGTGTGTGTGTGTGTGTGTGTGTGTGCGTGCAGGTAGCAAGAGCCTGAATTCCCTACCCATCACCTCTTGTGAAATGCATTCAGATTTTTGCCTCATATTTTTGTTCTGCTCTGTTCCTCATAAAATCTGTGGTTTTCTGGATTTTGAATTCACCAAATAATGACAGACATTTGAATTTCAGACTTCGTATTCTTCAGAAAGTACATGGTAACACAAACTATTTTATTCTAGCAATTTTCTAAGTTTAAAAGATCAATATTTGAAATTTGTCCCTATTTTTGGGTCTGTATTCCCCCATTATTGGCTTTGTGCAAGGTTTTTTTTGCTAAGAGGGTGAGAGTTGTGGTGAGAACTGAATTAACTGAATATGTTTGGGGGCTGTATTCCCCCATTATTGGCTTTGTCCAAGTGTTTTGTGCTAAGACATGGAGAGTTATGGTGAGAACTGAATTCACTAAATGATAGCCATTTAAGTTTCAGTCTTCCTGTTTTTCAAGAAACAGCTGATTTGGCATAGTGGTATGTTGCTCTAAGTGCACAGGGTCCTAGGCCCAAGACGTGGGAGTGAAATGCATGACGGTAGCACTGCATGTTATTCTAGCAACTTTCCAAAGTTATACAAGCAATGTTTAAAATGTGTCCCTGGTTTTGGGACTTTTTCCCCCCCCCAATAAATTTTGGCCTTTTCCAGATTTATTGTACTCATGTGCTGCAAAGTTGAGACATACAGTTGAGTGTTGAGTGGATTTTACAAGGAGCTAAAGAGCTTCAGGGGAAGAGAAGTTTAGTGCTGTTTATGCTGAGTTTGCTTGTACTGTTAATATCACAATAGATAGTGTATTTGCTTTTGATGCAGAAGGCTGTGGGTTCTACTCCCACAATATGCATTGCTGATACTGTACTGTGTTGTACTTTTAAAGGGGGTGGATGCTGCAGTCCTAAGAATGTCCTCTTTGGCGGAGATACCTAGTAACTATGAACCTCTTATCAGTTTGCCATCCATTCCCTATTGCAATATTACTAGCTTATCATTTTTTTAATGTAACATGGATAATTTATTCCTCAAGGACAACAGGCACTTTATTTGTAGATGAAACAACAAAAAGTAAAGTTATTTGCTAGCAGCAACCTCTTCATTACAGATCTCTTTAATGTGGAATTATTTAGATGACCTTTACTTCTGCAGAGATTGTGCATATTTACTGATACTGGTGGACTGCAGAAGTTTGAGTAGACTTTTATGATAGAAATGTTCTGAAATGGGCAGTTTTGTCATTATTGGTGCATGCAATTTGTTTCATTGTTTACTGGAAAAATATTCAAAACAAATTTAAAATGCCCTCTAACAACTGTACTGTATTATAAAAGAATATAATTTAATACAATCAGGAAGGTGTATCAAAGAACACATGTATGTTTCGTGTTCAAGGGGCCTATGATTTGAAAATAGCCCATAGTTAATATTTATCTGCCACTGGCCAGATGTATTTTCTTTGAATGTGGATTTCAATGCTGTTTCAATGAATGTGAGTTTAAAGGGCAGAGAAGTTTTAATGCTAAGTCTGTTTTCATTGTGAGACTGCATTGCTTTGTTTAGCAGATGCCTATTAGTATTTGTGCTGTAAAATGTAAAATAAATATTTTGAATGAAATCCAAATCATTGTAGAAGTAGGGCAGTATGCATAATAGTGTTTATGGTAAATGAGGTGAAATAGCCAAGTAATGGGACACTGGAATGGCTGCAGGGAGGAAGCCCCATTCAACCATGGTTTTGTGAGGAGGGGAAGGGCAGCAAACTCAAAGACAGACCCAGGTGAACTATACCCCTCCACTGTCCAGATTTTCTTCTTTTTGTTTTTTTCCTCATAAAATTTGTGGTTTTCTGGCAAATTATTTAGGAATGAAGTCACTAAATAATGACAGATATTGAGTTTCAGACTTCATATCCTTCAGAAAAAAATGCATGCTAAAGCAAGACCTTTTATTCTGTCAACTAAGTTTATACAAGAGTAATTTTTAGTACTGTCTGTATGTTCCCCCAATATATTTGGCCTTGTCCAGATTTCCTGCGTTAAGAGGTTATGAGGTACTTGCAAATACATCGCTTTGTATAATTAGGTATATTCAAACCTCTTAACTGTCCCTGACTTTGGCTCAAAATGTTGCTCTCCCCTAATAATCCCTTCATAAAATGGCAATTTTGGAAGAAAATGTGGAGGGTTTACAATTAATAAATAATTGTAATGATCAGCGTTACAGATTACTTTTATTTCAGAAATGCATGTAGATTCTCTAATTTTGTCAGCTGTTCAACTTAACAGTACAAATATTAAAAAAGTGTTCCTTCTTTGACAGGTTCCCAGCTATATTGTGTAGCTATTTTATATTTTTGCATCACATTTTTGGTCCATTTTTCATAAAATTGCGGTTTTCTGACAAATTAGTGGCAAATCATTACGACTGAAGTTAGAAAATAATGACAAACATTTGAGTTTCAGATTTCATACCCTTCACAAAATTCATACCAATGCAAGACCTATTATTCTATTATCTTTCTAAGTTTATAAGAGCAATATTTAAAAAAATTGTCCTTATTTTTGGGTCTTTGTCCCACTTTTATTTATGGCTTTGTCCAGATTTCTTGCTCTGAGGTTGAGAGGTATGACAAATGTATCAGGACCATCACCGTCAGCCAGAGACATTTCAAATTATGATATACTTGTTGTACCCCATTCTCCCATGTAGTGACTCTGGATGTGTCCAAGCAAGGCAAGGAGTAGTTATGCAGTGTACGTGTGAAGAGTATCCCCCTATCCAAGGTAGACACAAGTACTATGGTGGCTTTTCATCTGTCCTTGATTTTGCAGAATATTCTGGTTTTCTGTCATATTGTTATACTGTTAATTTATGCTTCTTATTCAGAAAATGCATGTTGTTGCAGTCCCTATTGCTCTGTGTTTAAGTAGCAATGCTTTAATGACCATCAGGTAAGCTTCTCTGAGATTGTAAGATGCAAGTAAGCTTTAATAAGCATACTGTTAAAGAATTACCAACAATGAAAGCCTTTTTGTTGTTGCCATGCGAATAATAATTACATAACTAGATAACGTATACGCCTTAGATATTGAAATGCATATGACAGTATTTGGAATAAAGGATAGGATTACAGTATTTTCAGAAGCTCATTACATTTGTTGGAGACTTGCAGTAATCTTTGCAGGCTTTACCAGTAAACTAAACAGAATGCCAATCTATCATTTGTGGTCCATAACCTGTGCAGTAATCCTTTAAGCAATTTATCTTAAGCTTGTTTCTTGTTTGCTGTTCATTTTTTACTTTGATCACATTTTCCCCATGAAACAAGTAGATAGTTGTTGTCATGCAGCAAGTCTTTTTGGATAAGAAACATTTTTACAACTGTGGGTATCAGAGAGAGTGTTACTTTCAGCATGTTACTTGGTACTTTTATAAAGCCGAATATAAATTATAATTAGAACTGCAGTGCAAGGAGAAGTGGTTTGAGATGAGTGCTGCTTGTTTTTTTATACCTGATTTTGACTGGCATTCTAGTAATGTATTTAAAAAGTAATTTATTTTTTCATGCCTCACAACCTTTTTGTTTCCATCTAGATATTAAGTAAGCTGTCATGTAGCCAATGCATTGAAATATTTTTTTCTTTTACAGTTTATTTTGTCTTGATTGGACTCTCATAATGATGGTTTGGCACTCAGGGCAGCGTATTTAATTAAAGTCCCAGTTTTTGTGGTTTTGAGCATATCTCCACCCCTTTCTAGTTGGTCACACCCCTTCCCATTGGCCCCACCCATCAACTGTCTCCTACAGCCCCCCTTTGATTTGGAGTCACCTGCCACCACTGCTGCCTGGATGGGGCAGTGGTGTAGTGGTTAGTGTTGTCACCTCACAGGAAGAGGTTCTCTGGTTTGAGTCTTTGCTGGGGTGCTTTCTGTGTGGAGTCTGCATGTCCTCCCAGCATTCATGTAGCTTTCTTCTGGGTGACAAAAACATGCATCTGCAGTGTTTCTCCCCGGGCCTCTGTTGAAAAAAGTCTCTCTTCTAGACTCTCCCAGTAAACAAATGATAATAAATAACTAAATAAATAAATACATGTTGGGGATGTAACCAATGGAAAGAGACTCTGGTTGATAGAGGAATTTTGTGAGGTAGAACTTAATGTTTCTCAGCCTTGTAGACTATGATCAGTGTGTGCAGAAATCAGTTGTGTCTCTGCAGCCTAGGTGTCAAAGATAATCTCTCATGTCTGAAAACTTAAATAGTTTAGATACCTTTCTCACTGGCAACAGAGGATAGCTTCCAACTATATAATCTCATCTATTCCTGCAGAAAATAAGCTGTATGAAATCTGGAACATTTTGTTATGATTTGGACTCTGATGACTGAGCTGAAAAGTGAATGTATGCCTTTGAAGTTGCACTGTAAATTACTGGGCGAGCTATGGACATAGCAATGGAAATTTAAGCACAGACTCTGAACACAGAGGAAGGTATATCCATTTCAATAACTAGACTCCATGCTAAGTTTTGGTGGAGCAAGAAGTCTGGTTTAAGAATCATTCTGTAATTTTGATCAAATTATCAAAAACACAAATTCTATGGCAGATTTAATCACTGATTATTAGGAAAGCTCTAGATGGAGGAGAAATATAATCCTGCACTTCCAGATGCAATGCTATTGCATGCTTAAATGTAAAAGACAACAGTATTAACAGCATGTACTGAACTTAATTTTGTCTCATTGAAGTCAAACCTAAAATGCATCAGGTACTGTAGTGAACATTATCATAAATCAGAACATAACATATTTCATAAAGCAGAAACAAAGTAGCAAGTTGGGTATTCAAATAGACTTTTACTACCAGATATGAATCCACTAGAGGAGATCCAAATGTCCTGTATATCAGAACGCCCACCACTATGGTAAAGATGGGTCTATAATATATGATCAGAACTTTAGTTAGTTGAATAACTAAAGCTCAATTACTAAATGTTGAAGTCCCAAAACCATGAGTGGCAGTTTCCACATAGGGAAACAATGCTGTTGTCCCAACTAAAAAAACAAAAAAACAAAACATTAAACACAAATCAAGTGGAGGGCTTCACCCCCACACCCCCAACATGGGGGGGTTGTGTCCCCCAGATCCCCCCTAACTAAATATACCAACTCTGAGATCGCTCCACATTGTAGAAAGGGCACAATCCATATAATGACCAAACAAATTGTTTCCCTGTCTGGAAACTGCCATTTGCGGTTTTGGGAATTCGACATTTATTGATCGAGCTTTAGTTATTCGACTAACTAAAGTTTTGATCATGTAAGATAGACTCAGTGAAGACTGTTCAGACAGAGGTAACAAATTTAAGATGGCTTAGACAGAGGTAACAAATTTAAAATGACCAAGGAAAGCAAAACAGGAGAAGCTATATGAGAATGCACCATAATTTTATAAACCAAAGAGTGAGTTTCAGATGCAGAGATGTTTGTAGTAAAATATTTTGGTTCACCTGTGATTAATTCTACATACACATGCACCAATTGTTGAGAAAAATAATTATACAGTTGTGTTAGAAGAATGGGTCAGAGTGGCATAGACAAGATGTTGAAAACTGGTACACCTAGTAATATGACTTTCAAGTTTGGAGATGGAAAAGTAGTGCATTCCACCATGAGACTAAAAATACCAACAAAAACAGTATAAGTTCAGTGTGACATTAAAGCTGAGATATCTTTGTAGCTGTACAAGATGCCATTACAATGGCAGAAACTGCCCAAGACAGTCAGTGGTTCTTTCATTCACTAGTTCTAGGCATTATTGTGTTAACAGTCCAGATAAAGACCTTAGGAAGAGTTAGTGTAAGAATGACATTCTCACAGTTTCAGAGAACAGGACCAGAGATGAGAAAGTTTTCAAGAAAGTGCATTTTCCATTTGGGCATAGTTCTGGGGATTTGCTACAGAAACTGCTTTGTATTTCTAGAAACAAAGGCTGAATGCATCTTTATTCTGGAACAGATTGCTGACAATTATGAGGTTTGCCTGAAGTATAGCAGACCTCAGACTAGGCCTATTGTTAGCATTCTTCTGGCCTATAACTACAGTGAGACAGTTGTTGTGGACTTACATGAATTTTCACCTAGTACCTTCAGGTCATCAGTCAATTTAAACTTTTCATTGCCATAAGAATTGAATATGGAGAGATCATCAGAACTCATTAAGAAATGTATACATTGCTGGATAAGCAAAAATGGTCCACCTCAGAAGTTATTATATGACAATGTTAGAGAATTCAATAATGATATAATTAGAGATATGGCAAACAACTTTAATACTGAAACTATAACTATGGCAGCATGCAATTCTGAGAGCCATGGTAGGGTTACCAACACTTTAAAGAAAAAAATCCAAGATGATACATATCTGTGCAGTGAAGGCACAAGGAAAATTTTGGGACAGGCTTAAGTGGTATCACCTCTGGGAAAATGTTGTAATTTTGCATTATAAAATGTGTGTTTTAGAGCAGTTTTGTGACAGTTTTCTAGCATACAAAACTGTCACATAACTGCTGTAAAATATGTATTTCTATCAAATTAGTTATGTTTTTTTGCCTACTGGATTGAATATCAGGTATTCTAGAAACAACAAACAATAAGCCTGCATTAAAATTCACCATGGCCAGTGAATGGATCCAGGAAAGAAGGCCTAACAGCAGCTTGAGACAGACAATTAACCACATTCCAATCTCTAACACAGCAATACTTCTACTTAGCAGAAAATGACTAAATAACAATCAACTACTTAAACAAAAAAAAAGCATGTATCAGTTTTTCCAACCCCTCCACATCCTCTCCTTTATCAACTAAACCTGTAAAGTGTTCAGTTACACAAATGACTGGTCTGGGGAAAACCTACCCAGTAAGACTTTCCCAGCAATAAAATGTCAATAAATAAATAAAATAAACAAATATGTAAATACTAAATTACTTTACTAAGTTAATAACAAATGAGCCCTACTCCTGTTTCGGCAGAAGCAGCCATAAATAGCACCTCTGCCTAATTAAGTGACGGAAGTAGCTCTCTAGCTCTCAACCTTTCATTTCCAAAATGTGGAACACTTACTAACAGCTTGCCAACAACTTCAAAGAGGAAACTTGCAGGATGGTTAAAATGCATTACTTTATAGTTATAAAAAGTAATTTTGATAAACACCTCTCAACTGTCCCTGATTTTGCCTTAAGTCTTAGCTCTGTTATTCTTAATCCCTCCTAAACTGGTTAACTTTTGGAGAAAAGGTGCTGAGCTACACTTAATAAATAATGACAATAATTAGAGTTATAGACTTTTTTACTTCAGAAAATGTATAATAATTCACATTCTTATTCAGTCAATGTCTCATGTTAATAGTATTAATATTTAAAAGTGTCCCTGATTATTTCTGGAATTTGTCCCTGACTCTGGTGAGATATGTCCATGATTAGTTGAGAGCTAAGACTTTGATGAATTGATATGATTCATGATTATTTATCATAGATATGTAAAAAAAAAAAAAATTAACTCTGACTTAATACTTACTGTGTGACAGACCCTATCAATGTGGAATGAAATCAAAGTGATATAAACAACATCAGAAAATCAAATATTCAATTATTTCAGGCATTTTCAGCAAGTGTTAACATCAAATAGCTCAACTTTCTTATTCACTAGTTTGTAGTTATCGTGTTATAAAGGTGCCAGTCGTTACTCATCACTTCAGCTCCACAAGTCCACAGCCTCATGTGCTGTAGAGAAGGCAGGCAGGATCATGAATACAACAAATATCCAAATGCAACAACAAAGCCACCAAGATATCCCATCAAATGGTTTCCCATAATACCCTTTTTGAAGGCAATGCAGTGGCACAAAAACTGTAGCAGCACGCCATTGGATGATTTCTGTGTATGTCCTCATCGGTTCACTTTGCATTAGAAGTTATCAGATTTGCTCATATATTGCAATACCGATTGGCTTTAATTGCAGTATATGAGCCAATAAAAAAACGCAAAGCAGAACCACCAATGCAGAACAGCAGAAAAGTGACTCTCTGCTATGTAGCTGTGGAGTGTTCAGCACAATCTGGAGCACTTGACTGGTAAGATGGGCAGTGCAGCAAGTAAATTATGTCTGGTACCGATAATAAATTTAAAATCCAGTTGATTCACTGGCAAACCTCAAATCCATGACTTTTTGCATCCTGGACAGACACTATCCAGGACACAGTACACAAGACTGAAAAATAGGACTGTCTGGGAAAACCCAGGACAGTTGGCAACCCTAAGCCATGGGCTCCTAAAATGACAAAGATACTTTTTTTATTTATGTACTTTATTGATGGGGTTATTCCCATCACTAACAGCTTCTTTTCAGAGGTGATAAGTGCCATGGGATCTTTGGCATCTTGTTGAACTGCCATCAACCTAGGCAGATGGGGCCTTGATTTATGTCTCATCTGAGGGATGATATACTTAGAAGTAGATCATTGCTGCACTATAGTGTCTGTATTGGAAATTAATCCAAGCACCTGGGGTAGGAATAGAACCCACAGCCTTCTGATTTTCTAGCACCAAAGGTGAGCTTGCTTCCCATTGAGCCACTGAGACTAACAGATATAATCAAATAAGAAAAAGCTAGTAGACAATATCTCTAGGAGATGGAATTAAACTGGGATCTAATTGCAAACAGTACTATGCAGAATGTCTATGGCTATAAACTGTATCATCTTGTATATGGCCAGAAACCAAATCTCACTTCTGTTCTGATTAATAAACTGCCTGTACCACAAGAAGAGTGACAGTGGGAAAACATGTTTTAGCAGTATATGCTTCAAAGAGAGCATTTGGTGATGCTGAATGTTCTGACAGAGTCTGGCAAGTTCTGTAGAAACAACTTTGCACCACACATAAAAGGCTTGAAATATGAGACAAATGTACACATTAAAAAAGCTAATTGTGCACAATAGAAAGGATGTGGAGCCATCACTGACTATGATGAAGCTGTAGTGTTTGTCTTTGGATGAATCATTCCTGGATTTGTGAGGTCATGATGGAAATGGAAGACCATTACATCAGTAAAAAATTACCACGAAACATTGGTAGACTTACTAGAAATGAATCAAAATAACTGAGAAAATTGAAATGAAGAGGAGATGGAGAATTTTGAAGACTGCAAATAAAAGTTTGGTATTGATGGAGTGATGTAGCCTCAGTTTCAAAAAAATAAAAAAAGATCAAATCAACCATAAGATTTGTGGATATAGACGTACATCAAGCATGGACATTAATGCCTTTCTATCCTGCCAATATACCAAAACCCTTGTTCCCATAATAACTGCCCTGGCTGTTCTTAAAAAATGTCTAAACTAATAGCTGTTTTAATGTAATTTGGTTGTCTGTTCCATGCATCAGCTGCTCTCTCAGAGAACCAATTAGTACACTTCTCATTCCTCTAGAATCTTCTACGTAGGTTGTCTGATGATTCTCATCTACTTTTTGATAAACCCAAACATTCCCAGAGGTAGTTATCTCTAAATGCCCTACTTACCTGAACAAGATCTCTTCTTAAATATCTATACGAGGCACTATACATGTTCATGTATTTTAATCATTCATAATAACTTAAATTTTCACTTATGTGGATGCCCTTGGTATATTTTCTCTGTACTATTTCCAGTTTACCCAGGCTTGTTTTCTTATAGGATTTCCATATTGTTATTCCATATTTACATTTGAGTCTGATATAACTAAAAAATAAAGACTTCATAATTTCTGATTTCCTAGACTTTATAAATCTTTTTATACAACCTATAGATAATAGATCTATAATTATTATTAACCAACTGACTAATATGATTAGAAAAACTCAAAGCTGGATCTAACCATATACCCAGGTCCTTAAATGAATCTACAATTCCAATCACTCTGAGCTATATTAAATATTCACCTTTCAGTTTGTCTCCCAAATCTCATATGCTCAGTTTTTGATGTGTTTATTAATATAGTATTTCCCTGTGCCCAAATTGTTGATTTAGTCAAGTTATTTTGCATTTCTGTAACATGTATTGAGTTTACCCATTTTCAAGTCATCTGCATACAGACAGTAGAACACCTCAGATGAAAATGTTAGGTCTGATAGATTCAATCTAAACAAGTATGAGCCTAGACTGAGCCCAGTGGGACACCCTGACTGTAACCTAGAATTTCACCTGTCCAGTTGCTGTATGATACTTGCTATGTCTATTTGTAAGCCATGAAGCTAATCAACTTATCTCAAATATGTCAATATTTAGTTTTTCTAATCAGAGCTGATAAAGCAGAGTTTTTATTTTCTGTGAAAGTGCTTATCCTTGTTTATTTGTGGAATAAACTACAACAGATTCTACCTGCCTGCATCGTTCCTAGTGCAACACTTTTGCGGACTGTGTTTATACATTTTTGGCTGTTTGTTGCACTTGGTTTACTTGAGTTGTGTGTAGCTGTGTTTCTGCAAGATAATAAAATTGGTTAAAATGCACCTGTACTATGCAGGCATGCACCTTCAAAGATACTCCAAAAAAGAATAACACCCAAAGCACATCTTGTGGCTAGAGGATTGAAGAATTCTGCAGAAAAGAACTTCCAAAAGATTTAAAATGTGCATTTACCACTTCAATTTCCTATCTAAACTCTGTCTTTCAGCTTGGCTGTGAACAGCATAACACTCCTTTTGTTAGGTGGGTTTGGACCCATCAGTAGATTGAATGGTGATAGCATACAAGAAGAGCTACTTTAAAAATCATGTTTGTTCCATTGTGATGGAACCATCAATGGCAGTGCAATGTGATGGTCCCCTTAGTGCAGCTAGACTGGACTTACATAGGACAAAAAGTGGGCAAATTCTCTGAGCTGCCAGGCAAAGTAGGCCAGATGAAAAATATGTTCTACAACAGTAGCTCTAAAATGTTAACTCTTGGTAAAGGATGTATGATACTTCATAAGGAGCCCTACGTGATGGTGGCACTCGGGGAGGGGGGGCATCTAATTGCTTCAATAGTAGAAAAAGGATAATTCACCTAACGTTGCTGGCAATCAAAAGGAAGATGAAGATAAGAAGAGTGGTGGACAATCCCCTCACAGGAGAAACTACTGCCATTCTGATAGACTTAGGTACACAGTATCTACATAGGAGAAACTACTGCCATTCTGATAGACTTAGGTACACAGTATCTACGTAGGAGAAACTACTGCCATTCTGATAGACTTAGGTACACAGTATCTACGTAGGAGAAACTACTGCCATTCTGATAGACTTAGGTACACAGTATTTACATAGGAGAAACTACTGCCATTCTGATAGACTTAGGTACACAGTATCTACGTAGGAGAAACTACTGACATTCTGATTGACTTAGGTACACAATACTCTCCTAGGATAAACTACTGCCATTCAAATAGCCTTAGGTACACATTACCCCCATAGGTGAAATTAGTGCCATTCAGACAGACATAGGTACACAATACCCTCCTAGGATAAACTGCTGACATTCAGATAGACTTAGGTACACAGTATCTACATAGGAGAAACTACTGCCATTCTGATAGACTTAGGTACACACTATCTACATAGGAGAAACTACTGCCATTCTGATAGACTTAGGTACACAGTATCTACGTAGGAGAAACTACTGCCATTCTGATAGACTTAGGTACACAGTATCTACGAGGAGAAACTACTGCCATTCTGATAGACTTAGGTACACAGTATCTACGTAGGAGAAACTACTGCCATTCTGATAGACTTAGGTACACAGTATCTACGTAGGAGAAACTACTGCCATTCTGATAGACTTAGGTACACAGTATCTACGTAGGAGAAACTACTGACATTCTTTTTTTTCAAAACAGGTTTATTGTTTTAACATATAAGAGAAATATCATAACAATTTTATACAAGTAATTAAAAATAGGTATTATTATAATATTCAACAAAACTACTAAAGTATTTACAAAGACATCCACTACAATCAGATCAATTAATTAAACTAAAATATCATGCTATTGAAATTAAAATTTTTTTAACAAATTTTGTAAATTATCCCATACAATAAAATAAGATGTTTTTCTGTTTGTTCTAGTCCTAATTGTGTTTATTTCCATATGGCACACTATATTCATAACATTTTTAAATTCATTGAATGAAGGAGGTGTATCTGAAATCCAATTTCTAGTTATTATTTTCCTAGCCACTGCTAGAATAGACCATAACAAGGGAAGCTTAACCTTTTAACACTTTGAGGTACAAGTGTGTTGAATAATATAAGAGATTTAGAAATAATGAAATTATCTGTAAAAAGAGCCTGCAAAAATTCATTAATTGACTTCCAGTATTCTTTCAATTTTATACAGTCATAAAACATATGAGCCCAGTCAGCATTAATTTCTACATTACATCTCTTACATAGATTATCTTTATTATTTATTTTATTCATCATCAAAGGTGTATAAAAGATCTATGTAAAAATTTCCATGTATAAAGTCTCCAGACAATGGAAGACGTAGTTCTATAAGCAGATTCCAATATATATTGTTTATCTTGTTGATTTGGTGGGTCCCCATTAATAGAAGTGAAATAATTCCAGTATGAATCTACACTGTAAAAGTTTCTTGTCTGATAACTTTATGTATGTATGAAAGTTTACCTTTATCAGAAACTTTATGTTGTAAATTTAATATCAAGTAATCAATCAGTGTTGGAATAGATTCTTTAACAGTTATAGACATTAAATCTATTTTATTAATGAGATGTTGTCTAAAGATCTGAACCTCTAACCAGCAAGTTTCTCTTAGATCAAATTCTTGTTTTAAGAAATCTAGATTTTTAACTTTATTATCAGATATCAACTGATACCAGTACTTTAGATCATTATCTATAGCTAAATGAGTTCCTTCAGAAGTAGATGACAAAAGCATACCCTGAGTATACATTATAGGAAATACAATAAAATTCCATTCCCTATGCTTAGGGTGCATGAATATAAAGTTACGATAACTAATAATAATATTTAATGGGTAACAAACCATATGTTTAGGTGTAATAGGTGAAGTACAAAATTCCTTTAGTAACCATAACATGGAGTTATTTACAATCATATTTTTATGTGTTAAGGAGATTTTCATGAAGTGTATACTAATTAGCTCCCAATAATCTTTCCATTTTGTGACATATGACTGATCTATTAATAAAGTAATAACTTTTACAATAGAAGAGATAGTATATAAATTAAAGTCTGGAAAAGAAATACCCCTTGAGACCAGCTATTAGTATGTTTCTTTAATGCAATCCTAGGTCTATTAGGTGCCCATAAGAAATTTAACATTAGTGTGTTCAGTTTCTTGATAATTATTTTTGTAGGTGGAAGTATTATTGATTGTATTAAGTATAAAATCTTGGGGAATATTATCATTTTAATAATTGTAAGTCTCTCCTCCATAGTAAAAACATATTATTCCAGGTATTAAAAAGATTTTGTATATTAAGAAAACAGGTATTATAATTATTATATATAATAGATTTAATATCTTTAGATAGTATTATACCTAAATAAGTTATCTGACCTGAAATGGGTACATATTTAGTAAAATCACTAATGAGAATATTTTTTCGTGTATATATAGGTAGTATTTTAGTTTTTTCTTCATTGAATATTAAACCAGAAATACTTTTAAAATTCATCATGTTATCAAATAGAGACTGTATAGAAGAATTAGATCCTGCTGATGTAATTAGAACATCATCTGCAAAAGTTGAATTTTGGATGTTGTATTTTCATCTATTTCAAAACCCTCTATGTCAGTACTGTTTCTGATCAAATTAGCCCAAGGCTCCATTACTAAAGTGAATAATAGTGGAGAAAGTGGACATCCTTGTTTTGTACCTTTAAGAATGGGTATTTTTGTGAAACATATGTTCCTACCTTAATATAAGCCAATGTTCCTTTGTATAAATGTTCAATTAGATTTACAAATGCATCCGAGAAGTTTGTGCACTTCATTAAGGTAAACAGATAGTCCCAACTTACTGAATCAAATGCTGAACTTATATCAAGACTAATAAGTGTTAAATCTTTCTTTTTCCTATTTGCAAAATCTATTAATGTTAAAGTTCTTCTTATATTATCAAAAGTATTTCTATTTACAATGAAGCCTGTCTGATCTATATCTATAATGCCGGAATGATTGTCTTCAATCTATCAGCAAAGATATTCATAAACATTTTATAATCAACATTAAGTAATGAGATGGGCCGATATGAAGAACATCTAGTTGGATCTTTATTAGGTTTTAAAATTGGCAAAATAAATGTATATTGCCAAGATGGGGGTTATTAACTCAGTTTGGGCCAAAATAACCTTATGTATTAATGAATATGTATTTTTAGAAAGGATTTTATATATCTCTGGTATAATACCATCATTACCCGGTGCTTTGTTTGATTTAAGCTTATTTATTTGTGTAATAACTTCTGTATATGAAATACTCTTGTCCAATAGTTTAATCTGTTGTTTATTAAGCTTTTTATTCATATTTGTGGTTATAAACTCCTTTATTTTATCTTTAGGTTCCATGTTAATATTATTATGGTTAATTTTGTGAAAGTGATTTTCTAAATTCATCTAGTATTTCTGGTATACTAGAAACATTCTTCTTTTTCCTTAGAGAAAAGATTTCTTTGATATGGTTTTGTTTTTTCAACCTTTTGTTTTATTTTTAAGTCTATGTAAGTATTTGGGACTTATTGAATAAGACAAAAACTTGTATTTCTCTAAAGTTATTTTAACTTTATGAGTTAAAATTTCTTTGTATTTCTCATTTAGTTTGTTTATTTCTTCAATAACTTTCTTGTCCATAATATTTTCTTTATTATTATGTTTATAAGAGTCTAATTTACTTTGAATATCTAACAATTCCTTATCCCAAGATTTCCTTTTATTATTATACCATCTGATACTTTGTCCATATAGATATGATTTTAAGGCATCCCAAACATAAACAATGGAGACTTCAGGAGTGTTATTTATGTCTAAAAAATGTTTTACTTCTGAAAGTATATATTCTTTATAGTCTTTTAGTTGAGTTAAGTATGCTGGTATCCTTTTGATCTGAACATTATGAGTATTTTTATCATGAATTCAAAACAATTGAATTATGATCAGATATAGGACATGAAATGATTTTGGAATTAATTAAATCTGTTACCATCTGGTTAGAAATAAAGACCCTATCTATTTTTGAATAAGTTTTGTATCTGTTAGAAAAAAGGTGTATGGTAATGATTTTGAATCTATCTGATTATTAATATCATTCAAATGATAAGAATTAGCAAAATCCTTTAAATGTTTTGCATTAGATGTAATTCTTCTCTTTCCTATAGTGGTAGTATCACTTTCATGTAGTATACAATTAAAGTCACCAGCTAAAATAATATCTCCTATAGAGAATGATATGATCTTATCAAGATGATGTTTCACTGTATTAATACCAATTCCAGGTATCCAATATACATTAATTAAAGTGTAAGTCTTCCCATTAATTTGTATTGTAACCATACAAAACATTCCTTTGTCATCCTGATAAGACTTAATGGTTTTAGGAATGGGCATACTTTTATTCCATAAAATAGCCACTCCTCTTTTTTTCTGAATGTGCTCTGAACTAACCAATACTGTATATTTGTTTGTGGCTAGTTTATCAATATCTTTTTTCAAGAGATGGGTTTCTTGTAGGAAGACTAAGTTGGCCTTATGTAAATTAATGTATCTTATTAGGCTTGCCCTTTTACATGGATTATTCAATCCATTAATGTTTAAAGAAATTCCTTTTAAAGATGTCATTTGGCATTTTTAAAACTTAAGAATCTTATGATCAAAATAACAAATAACAAGATAAGTAATGTTACATCTCCTCCTTTAGGTGTACCTTTAAATATAGCTGTATTTATTGAATCTCTTATGGGATTTCGTATAGGATTCAATTTTGTTTGTAGTGACAATGAATGTACAAAATATATTGTGGATGTCAAAACTATATACAAATAACAATGAACAAGTCAAAATAATGTAAGGATTAAACCTTGCATCCAGCCTGGAGTTGTAAACTCCAACTTAGAGTAGTACTTACCAAAACTGTTCATACTACTATATACATCCATGTAATATAAAACACTTGTATGCAAATAGCATTCAAATAATCTTGATGTTAGAAATCAAGAGGAGAGAAAATAAGTTCTAACATTCATTTAAATCAAAAACTTTGGCTAATATAATTCAGACATTACATATATTAGGATGCATCTATTTTCTGTCATGTAAATACAGTTAACAGCTTCCAAAAAAAACCTTGAATTGCTTGTATATGAGCATTTACTCAAACTCATTATTGCCAATAGAATAAAATATTGTATTCATAGAAATTGTTATAAATCATACTTCATAGTTAAGCAGATTCTCAGAAACATTTATATACATATCTATATACACACACATACACACACACACACACACACATACATATATATATATATATATATATATATATATATATATACATACATACACACATACACACACATATACACATATATATATATATATATATATATATATATATATATATATATATATATATATATATATATATATATATATACATACACATGCATACACACACACACACACACACACACACACACACACGCACATACACACACACACAAACACACACACACATACACACACATACACACAAACACACACACACACATACACACACACACATACATACACACACACACACACATACATATATATATATATATATATATATATATATATATATATATATATATATATCTGATCTCACTGAGTTGTATCTTTACTGAGCACCATCTTACATTGCTGTCCCTTCAATAAATCTGTCTGCTTTATACAAAATAATGCAGAGCAAACACATTTTAGCAACCAGATTTTACAAACATGCTATACTACTGCTTTAAAATATATCACATGACAATTTCTTCCAGTATAGAGTTATAAAATTATTTATGCTTGTCAATCAGATGAATTAAATGAGTTATAGTAATGTATATGTTTGGGACATAGGTTTTTAACACATATTATTAATCTGCTATTCCTGTATCTGTGATGTGTCAGTGTGATATCTAGGTCAAAGGTGAGACCAGCTGCTTTCAGCTTCTCTGTGAGAATTCTGAGAGTTGAAGCTTTTGAAGTAGCTCATGGACACTGTGCATGAGACAGCCCACATCCCAGATTGTCTCTCTTAACATTTTTGGCGGGAAACTTATTAAAAACTAGTGACAGACATTCATTTAGCAGTGTAAATGCATCTAAACATGGCAAAACCTTCACAATGCATTCTACAGGTTATTACAGACTCTATGTAAGTGAAATCAAGCCCAAAATTATTAATAAGTAACAAAACTCAACATTTTTGTCCCAACTCAACTCCTATGCAAATCTTATTATTTACTGTGTCTATATGATCAAAAGCATTTCTATATATTAATAAAGAAAATAAAAGAGAGTAGAAAGTAAAAGGGTGTAAGGCAGAAATAAAAAAAAAATGTAAGAGAAAGCTATAAGAAGTATATACAATAGAATGTTACTTACTGTTTATATTAATAGAGTTAAAAATAAAACATATTATTTACTATTATTTAGTTCTAATTATTATTGGTTAAAGCATGACAGATTATTTACAAACAAGCATAAGCAGTGTAATCAAGAAAGTATAATTAGGAATAGCATTTGAAGAACATATAAACTTTTAAAGGAAAAAAATGTATCAAATTACTGACCTTATTTTTCCTCTTCAGAAAGAGAAACAAGTTAAATCACAGCTTGCCATTAAATCTCCAGATATTTTGACTAGTTATGAAACAAAACATTTCTTTGCACACAGAGAATAACTTTGATTAAATCTTTTTCAAAATATTTGTTGCTTCTTGGAAATGCAGGAACTATATTTAAAAAGATTAATAATAAAATAAAATGATGAGAGAGAAAAAAAACATAGTACAAATCATTTGTTTTTTAGTCTCTTCTTCTCCGAAGTCTTCCACGAAGTTTCAGTTGCCAGTCTCTTTAACGAAGGACTAGCCCATTCCATTTCTTCTATTTTTTCCAAAATCTTATTTTTTTTGATAAACAGTAAAGCAGAGTCTAAGTCATCGAAAATTTTAGGACCATCAGGAAGGAAGATTTTAAGCTTGGCAGGAAACAGAAGGTATGTTTTAAACTGTGCTTTTTTAAGCTCACTTATTAGTGGCAGAAAAACTTTTCTTTTAGCTAATACCATGGAAGAATAGTCATTGTTAAAACGCACAGTTGTTTCATTAATCTTAACAGGAGCTTTAGCCCAAGCAGATTTAAGAACCATCTCTTTATCAAAAGATGATAGAAATCTAACTATAACTGATCTAGGATAGTTTTTGTTAGAGTTAGTATTAGCTATAGATCTATGTGCTCTTTCGATACCAAAAGAGAATGCTTCTGGTAAATCTAAAGTTTTAGGGAGCCATGTTGTTAAAAAAGAAGTAATATTGTTACCTTCAATATTTTCTGGCAGTCCAAAAATCCTAATGTTATTGCGCCTAGATCTATTTTCCAGGTCATCCAGCTTTGTTTGTAAATGTGTATTTTGTTTCAGCAGAAACTCAATGTTGATTTCCTCTTCTTGTATTCTATTTTCCATGTCATTCACAGCTTCTTCTATGCCTGTCATCTGGATCTTCTGTTGTTGCAGGTCCATATGTAACAAGTCTATTTGTTTTGTAGTTTTTCTATGAAAGTGTCTATTTTAGTATCCATTTTATCCATCTTAGCAGTAAGTTGCTGGACTATAATTATCAGAGACTGAAGTTCTTTCTTGATGCTGGAGTCTTGAGAATTTGTCTTACTGGAACTCATTTCAGACTGATAAACTGACAGGAAAATTTCCAAAGTAATTTCTGACAGGAATATTATTAAGATTTCCTTTCTTTTTTAGATATAGTTCAAGAACTATATAAAACAAACATATTTAGAAAGAAAATTACTTCAAAAATTAATTTTTTAAGTAATTAATTCCTGTCAATGTAATAAAATTGGTGGAGCTGAAGAAATCTGCTGCTATCCTGTGTTCATCCTTGGCCACGCCGAAACTACTGACATTCTGATAGACTTAGGTACACAGTATCTACGTAGGAGAAACTACTGCCATTCTGATAGACTTAGGTACACAGTATCTACATAGGAGAAACTACTGCCATTCAGGTACACAGTATCTACGTAGGAGAAACTACTGCCATTCTGATAGACTTAGGTACACAGTATATACATAGGAGAAACTACTGACATTCTGATAGACTTAGGTACACAGTATCTACGTAGGAGAAACTACTGCCATTCTGATAGACTTAGGTACACAGTATCTACATAGGAGAAACTACTGCCATTCTGATAGACTTAGGTACACAGTATCTACGTAGGAGAAACTACTGCCATTCTGATAGACTTAGGTACACAGTATCTACATAGGAGAAACTACTGCCATTCTGATAGACTTAGGTACACAATACCCTCCTAGGATAAACTACTGCCATTCAAATAGCCTTAGGTACACATTACCCCCATAGGTGAAATTAGTGCCATTCAGACAGACATAGGTACACAATACCCTCCTAGGATAAACTGCTGACATTCAGATAAACATGATAATGCATTCTTAGTAAGTATGCTCTACTATGAATTTAAAACTGTGATCTCAGTTGTAACAGCATTCAAACAATCTGTGCAATGTATAGCTATTCTTTGGTTGAGGCAATTAACTCTTCAAACACTGTTATAGATAGAAAGCTTTGCCTGTACATCTCTTGAATAAGAAAACCCATTCAAACTCAGGGAATCCACAATATCCTATGGTCAACTACAAAAAAAGTAGCCGGCAGACTGCCTTTCTAAAAATAGGGCTTCAAACTTTCAGCTTCTAAAAACACTAGTTGATAAAGGAATATGACTCTGTGATGAATAATGTGTATTTATCTGAAAGCTAATTATTTTAGCATACTAATATTTATTAATGTATTTCAGTTATTCCATACCTGCTACTTGTTATTAACCTGTACTTATTTATAGTTTGAGTACAAATGGGTTGAAAACTTAAGTAGTTTTGTCAACCTCTTGATAAGTAATATTGGATATGCATTGCTACAGATGAGACAGGATGAACAGGCAGTTGTCAGTTCACAATACTTGTGGCATTACACGGCATTCTACCAACACAGGATATGCTGTCTGACCCCTGATGAACTTCAACTGCTGTAGAATTAAAGTAAAGCAGTGATGGCACGCTTACCATGGTTAGGATTTAAGTTGTAGTTTTACTAAATTACCCTTTTTTATAGTGTCTGCTCAGCTTAATGAGTATTCTGCTTAAGACAACTTAAATTTTTCTTTTCAGTATTGAAAAAGTAAGCTGCCCCGAATGATACACTGTCTGTGGTGGGATGGGGGATGCACATTGTAGCAAGGGCAACATTCTAGAAATTATTGAACAATTCTAAAACTCCTGGCTATGTCACTAGTAAAGAATTCTAGTCCAAAATCATACCATAGTTTTCATATTCCTGACTAAGTAATAAAATTAAGCTGGGTAAAAGCAGCTGGATAAATAAATCTTTGGCTCATATATTTTTCTAGGTCATTTTGGCTCTATGTCTGTTGACAATGAAGCCATCTCCAGTCAGACTCAATCTGTTTACTTCCTTGCACAAGAGATGTACCCAGTAACATACAGAAAGCTATCTGTGGAGCTAGTATGAATGCAACTATGAGGGTTATTGAGATGCTTTAAAGCCATAACCTTAATCACTGTTGGTGATGTAAGTACCTGCTTCACTGCATGGGGTACCTATGCCCTATATGCATACAATGTCAAGGGCTACCTACTATTAGCAGTCTGATGATGTCCCCATCCTTCTCTGAACTATCTCTTACATGAAAAGCCATCAGTTTACATCCATAGCTATAGCTGAGCCATCCTGCAGTCACCACTCCCAGATGGGCACATCCATCTTCCACTATGAGGATAAGGTTCCTGTGTCACTAAGTGAACCAAGATAACCTGGGCTGTAGTCAGGATTTTATCCTTGTATGGAACCAGTGCAGGCAATGCCTTGGTGCATATTTTGTAATAGATATTCATGAGAATTGGACTATTGTGGCCTGTAGTTTAAAATGTGAAGGTTAAGACAGAAATAGTCACAGAAACCTGAGTATCAGAATATGGCCACACTTCTGCCAAATGCTTGCATACCAGACATTTTAGGGAACAGGTAGGCATTTGTTTTTGTAATACAGAATATGCTATTTTCCTACTTCTAGATTTATTAAGTCACAAACATGCTGCAGTGAAATACCTCAGTGGAGTCATTAGACCAGCCTGGATGTACTGAAATTATGTTAGGAGGGTCTGCCAGAGCTTTACTAAAAGGTAATAAATGCATTCCTTGGCACTGAACTGCAATTACTTGAGCTGCTATTTACAACACTGGCTGGTTTAGTGCAGAAAGCATCATCAGGGATTATAACTGGAGGCAATATTATTTTTTTCTACTCTTTTTAACAGGTGAAAAAAACTGAAGGTTAAAAGGCATCATGTAAGAAACTAATTATTCACTACAGCAGTATTTGTATGTTTACTGTCCCACTTGGAATGAGGAATGAGTTTTACTTACACAGGGCTTTCAAGGGAACAGCTTCTTGAAATCTACATAGCATCCTTTGTACAGGCCAGAAGCTACACTGATCAAGTTTCACACTGTAACCTGATAACCTTATTTAGACTGATGAGTTACATTACAGTGCTTGCCAACCAATTTACGAGTCATTTAGCTGCTTGGTGTATTTACAAGGATCTTTCTGGAAGGCATAGCAGGTATTATTGCAAAATGTTCGTATAATTAAAAATAACAATCACTCTATATTTGCAATGACTAGCAAGTAATAAAAGTTTAGTATCCGAAACGATCACTTCTGAAATGCATAACAACACAACAGCGCAATTCTGAAAGGAATACAAAGCATATATCGTGCCTGCTTAATTTAAAGGAAATTATTTTGCACATTTAATCACCTTCTGAGATTTTTTGTGGAAACTTAAAAGGAGAGAATAAAAATTGCTTTAGAAGTACAGCACTGTGATTAAGAGAGACAAACTGCAAACAAACTCAAAGGTAAGGTCAGTGCCCCCAATCCCCTGCTGGTACAAATACATAAACGTGTGTTTTGCAAATATGGCTTTTAACTTTTGTCTCTGAGCTGCGTGGTTTTACTGGTTAGAACTATTTTCAACTGCGTCTATTCTCATCCTGACAAAGCATTCCTTTATGACTAAGAAATTGTCCTCACTGAGATGAGTATGAGATTCCCAATGCCCTATCAACTACTTAGTGAAACCACGGCCAAGGAAATGGGTTCGACAGAATCCATGGTGAAAGAATACCCTGTTATGGACAATGCAGGTAAAGAAAGTTGGCAATATGTAATTTTGGGTTAAGGGCTGACTCGAAGGGTGGGTAGGTTAGACTAGAGAGCGAAGTGAGATAGGGCATGAGCTGCAGTCGTGTGAGGCATCAGTCCTCCACACACTTGTGGGGATGTTGGCTGCAACTCATGACAAGCACTAGACCCTGGATTACCTGACTGCGTTGGGTACCATTCCAGACCTGCATCCTGCACTATTTGGAAGCTAGCAACTGACTTAAAACTGGTACAGACAAATGAAACTCGACTACTTAATTCATCTGAAGCCCCTTAATGCTTGTAATAAAGTTAAAAAAATAAAACAATGATAACTGTTTATTTGAGTAGACACGTTCATTATTTTATTAGTATAAGACTTTACCAGTCTGACAGTGTTACGCCAAAAAAAAAAGGTGAATGTTCTTATTCTAATGAACAAGTTTTTTTTTTTTGTTTAACTTCACCTATGACTTTCAAGAGGATGGCTTCTTTAATCTGCATAGCACCTTTTGTATAGGCCAGAAGCTACACTAATCAAATTTCACACCGCAACCTGATAACATTATTTTGACTGAGTTACTTTACAGTGCTTGACATCCAATTTACAAGTTATTTTTTATATTACAGCAGTGCAAGTCTAAGCAGGTTGTCTTTTTTGTTGTTCTCGTAATAAAGTTAGAAATAGTTTAAATTTATGATGGATTTATTTACTTATTTTATTTTAACAAAGCACAGCCAAATGTTCTTTCTTGTGAATATGATATAGTACTATAAAGAAGAATATGGGGGGGGGGCAGCAGATGAAGGAACATGTTGATAATGTACAGGGGGCAGTATTTTGAATAAGAGAATCCTGAAACCAAATATATAAAAGGATATACAGTTTTCTTAATTCTAAGTTGTGGGGATTAAGGA
This sequence comes from Protopterus annectens, assembly GCF_019279795.1. Lineage (NCBI taxonomy): Eukaryota > Metazoa > Chordata > Ceratodontiformes > Protopteridae > Protopterus > Protopterus annectens. Next base: position 6,449,298 of record NC_056740.1, read on the forward strand.
GTATGAATGATTAATAAGAAGTGCAAACTTCCCTAAATGAGAGGGATGTATTATTTTAAATTTGTAAAGCAGATGACTGTGACTTTCAGAGGAATAAATATATTTCCACAAGAAATAGTCTCATCATCACTGGATAGTCACTTAGAGAATTTGGTTTTAATCCAGTAGTTATAAATAATGTGCTTCATGGTGGTAAAACCTTCCTTGTGCTCCTGATACCACAGCCAGATTCAGCACTAGGTGACATAGGCAGTCACCTAGGGCCCACTGGCTCGAAGGGGCCCCTGCTGACTGATAAAGGGTATGCTGGCCAGGGGGCTGCCAAAAACTTTATTTTTAATTAAAAAAATTATTACATTTCTTTAAGGGCATTTGTCTTTAAGAACACCCATCATGTATCTGCACACATCTACTGTTGATGTTTCTATTCTGTGTTGACACATACTCCACATTTGTGGGCAAAATTTGAACACATGACTGTTCCTACTTCTTCTGTTCACAGTTATAAGAATAACACACAAACAGTAAGGGGGGAGTGTATTAGTTGGGGATGGCTGGCTGGTTAATTTACTCAGGCTCAAATTCTTTACCTTGGTTACAGGAGACAAGAGCCTGAATTCTCTACACCAGCTACAAGACTATGAGTTTCAGTACATTTTCAAGAAATTGTGTGCTTCAAGGGAAAAGAAGTTTACTGCTGCTTGTGAGCTTTAAAGGAAGAGGACTTTACTGCTGCTCATGAAAAGTATTTTCAATGTGCAACTGTTTTGTTTAACATATAATTGTCATTGTTTGTGTTACAGAATTTGAAAGCATTGTTAGTAACACAACTAGCATTGCCACCTATCTTTTTTTTCTGGGCTATTCAGAAATCAAACCAATTGTCTGGTAGTCCAGAAAACTAACACTGTGCAAACTCTGGTACTCTGTTTCAAAGAAGAAATAGACTATCAGAGTTTGTCAAATTGGAAGATTTAGTATGCTTTTTTATGGAAAAGCAGAGAATGAAGACATCAGGAATGTCAAAAGAGGGCATTCCTCCTCAGCTGACGATGGCAGTGATGTCACAAAATGGGTGGAAAGTGGGTGGGAGAGGGGAAGAAATGGACAGAGTTATGGGAGATGCGAGGGGTGTGTCCTTACTCCAGTTTTAGCAGCAGCAAAAGGTGGCAACCTTAAGCACAACAGGTAACATACTTGCTTTTGATGCAGAAGGCTTTGAGCTCTACTCCCACACCACATAGATGGATTGTTCATACTGTGTTGTACTTTGAAGGGGGAGGGGTGCTGCAGTCCTGAGTGTGGCCTCCTTTGGGTAAGATGCCTTGTAACTATGAACCTGTTTTCAGTTTGCTATCCATTCACTACTGTAATATTACCAGCGCACCATATTTTTTCTTTTATTAATGTAACATAGTCAATTTATTCTTCAAGGGCAGCAAGCACTGAATTTGTAGATGAAACACTGAAATATAAAGTTGCTTGCTAGTGGCAATATCTTCATTAGTTACAGATCTCTTTAATGAGCAATTATTCAGATGACTTTTACTTCTGCAGAGATTTATATACTGATTGATCAAACACACAACATCTGATCAGTACCAGTACTTATTTCAAACCAAAAAAACAACAAAATGACTGGACCCATACAGTGAAATGATAAACAAGGGGTTATGAATTATGAAAAGTGACAAGGGAGGATGTTTAGTTTTGATGGACCAGGATTTATATGTAGAATGTATTGAAAAAATGTTAAATAGTAGCAATACATGAATATTTAGGTTGTGGCTTGCTTAATGATATTAGATTATAACACAACAACATTGGGTGGCATAATGCCAGGGCACTTCTATGGGCTAGACTTGTAAAGACTCCAGGGCCATTAGCCTAGTACACACATATGAACCTATGCATACATTTTAGTTCAAATGAAAGACATTCATAAATGTTATACAGCAATACATTCTTTTCTGTATGAAGGTCTAACGGATGGTAATTTAGATCTTGCAACATACAGTTTTAGAACCATTGAAAAACCGAGAGTTGGAACCCTATTTGGGATTCTGAACGTAAATAAGAATATAACCAATCCCCCCTTTAAACCCATAGTCTCCGCCCCCAATTACATTACCAAGGGCATTTCTTTGGTAATTGACTCCTTGGTAAACTCTATATATCAAAGATTCCTGGGACTTTTTGGATAGGACAAGAGAGTTTTTTAATAATTTTAATTGTGATCCTGTGAACCATATTATTTTTACAGTGGATGTCAGTTCCTTATTTACCTCTGTTCCCTAAAATATGGGTGTGGAGTAAGTGAGATAATTATTAAATTTGTTTTCTTGTCTCCCTAGCCATAAAATTAATTTATATGGTAATATGACAGAAATATTAGTAAACAGTGATTATTTTTTGTTCAACAAGAAATTTTACAAGCAAATTAAAGGGGTAGCCATGGGCCTCTGGCTGAACCATCTTTTGCTAATGTAGTTATGGGCTGGTAGGAATATAGAGTGTTAAATCATTTTAAAACTTTGTTTGACGTATGTTATTATACAAGATTTGTTGATGATTTACTTTTCATTATTGAAGGTACAAATGTTGTAGTTAAACAATTTGTAAATGAGTTAAACCAAAACACAAATGTTTAAACTTTAAACTGGGGGAATGTAGGGCTGAGGTTAATTTCTTAGATGTTTCTTTAAAATGCAATGATGTTTTTAATGAACTAGACAGTGGTATTCATAGGAAGAAGACATTCACTAATAGTTAATTACACTACAAAAGTAATCCTACTTCATTTATAAAGAACACTATAACTATAAGCCAGTTCATCAGAGCCAGTAGAATGACCAGTAATGACAGTAAACTTAGAGTTTAATTTTGTAATATAATTATTTAAAAAAATAGAGGCTATGAAGAGAAATATTTAAAAACTTTAGCTGATAAGATTTTAAGCAAACGATATACTTTATATCCACCTATTTTGAAGTACCCATTTTAAGCTATAAAAATAATCAAATGAATTTGGATGGTGAATGTGGGTTATTTTGTAGTTTGGATATAACCATAGATAGTGGTAATATAAGTAGAATAATACAAAATAATTGGAAAATACTGGAGGGGAGTAAAGAGTTACTCAAAGTAGTGGGTATGAACCCTAAGTTTGTGTATAAAAACAACTGTAATTTAAGAACTTTATTACAGAAAGACATAAATAAGTATGCACCAAATAGTTGTTGTCTTGATAAATCAAAGTAGTATGTTTAAATGTGGAGAATGTAACATTTGTAGGTACATTTTGGAATGACCCTTTGTCTCCCTTCAGCATTTGTCTTATACTTTAAAAGTACCTTGGTGTTTTGTAAGACCAAAGGGGTTGCTTACATTTGTGTATGTACTGGAGGTTCAGCTTTTTATACAGACATGACTACTAGGGCCCTATATGAAAGGGTGAGAGAACATTTACATTGTATGAAAAAGAAAGATCTTAAGAATGCCCTTTATAAACATACCTTAGAATGTAATAAACACACAAAAAATATTTTTTCCATTCTTGAACAATGTTTGGTAGATCTAAGGGGTGGAGACTTTAAAAGTTATTTGGAACAAAGAGAGGCCCTGTGGCAATTAAAGTTAAATGCTGATAGAACTCCTGGGCTTAATGATATGGTAAACATAATTATTTTTAAGTAACAGGAGGTTGTACTTAAATAAGTGAACATAAGTTAAATGGCTTTTCTTTTTCTTTTTAATATGTATTTTTATACACATAATGAATATCCGTGTGCCTGCTTGTGCCTGGATCTGCTTCGCTATACAGTTCAAATCTTTTTGTTGCATATACTGATTGATATTGGTGGACTGTAATGACAGAAGTCTGAGTAGCCTTTTATGGTTGAAATGTTCTGAAATAGGCAGTTTTGTCATTATTGGTTCACACGTTTTGTTCATTGCTTACTGGAAAAATGTTCAAAACTACAAATTTAAAACACACTCTAACAAGTGGTGCTGTATTATACAAGGAATGTAATTTAATACAATCAGGAAGATGAATCAAAGAACACATGCTTGTGTGTAGGGTCCTAAATGTGTGCAAGGGGTCTATGGTTTGAAAACAGCCCAAAGGTAAACTTAATCCGCCACTGACCAGATACATTTTATTAGAATGTGGGTTTCAATGTCATTTCAATGAAGGTGAGTTTCAAGGGCAGAGATATGTACTGTTAATGCTAAGTCTGTTTCCATTGCCTATCAGTGTTTGTGCTATAAAATTTGAATAGATGTTTTAAATTAAATCCAAATATCTGCAATCATTGTAGATGTAAAGAAGAAAATAGAATGCATACTGACAAGTTTGAACAGTATTTATCATAACTGGGAAGAAATAGTCAAGTAATGGGGCAGTGGAATGGCTGTGGGGGAGCTGCTGTGGGTGGGGCTGCTGTATGGGGGTTCTTGATCCATATCCCTGCCTAGGGCTTCATTCGACCACAATCCGGCTCTGCCTGGGACTACCACACCAACAAGTTTTTCTTTTTCTTGTTAATTAATTCTCTATTCATTAACATCTTGCCCACATACTAATATTCATATACAATTTTGGGAATGCAGACTATTATACAAACTCATAAGTACTGCCAGTTTGGCAGAAAATTCAGTTGGTGATTACTGTAACTCGGACAAGTTGACAGTTTCAGGCAGAAGTGGAGGCTCGTCCCTTCCATGGATTTAGGGCAGCAATCTGAGCACAGCATTTACTGTCTCCTAGAGGAGGTCAGAGGTATTGTTTAGTAACTGATTTGTAGACTGCAGCTTGTTAGTACAGCAAACTCATGACATAAGTGCAACTTATAAAAACACATGCAGCTCCTAAACTAAGAAGGCATGTAGGCCATCAACAAAGTTTCTCCAGTACTGCAGCTGGTTCTATGTAACTACCAGGCTTCTCCCTTCTTTGAAGGATCACTTGCAGTAACTTTCAGACTTTGTATAGATCAATGATTCACTGGCCTGGATAGGTCTATATCACTTCAGTGAAAAACCTATTAGTCAAACACTTTTTTGTCGAATTCAGTTTGTCAAAAGCTCAGTCAGTTGAACATTAATTTAAGCAACTTTTTCCTAGGGGGAAAAAAACACTTGGTCAACCTAACAAGTGTCACAAAATTCACAAAATTTAAAACCCAACTAAATATACCAGCTTTGAGATTGCACTACAGTGGAGGAAAGGGCAAATTCCTAATGATGGCCAAGTGTTTTTCCCCCTTAGGAAAAATTTTGCTTAAACGGATGTTCCATGGATTTAGGCTTCAACAAACAGAGTTTGACAAAAAGGTGTTCAATGAATAGGTTTTTCACTGAAGTGAAATAGACCCAACAGGATACCTTGTCAAAGAATCAATACGCCCAGGAATGAATCTTGCTCCTTCTAGCTTACTAACAGTCTTGCCCTTATCTTCTCCCTCCATTCTTCATCTACAGTTCAACACTAACAGCTTGTCATTTTATATCTCTCTGCTTCTTTATCACCTTGATAACCATTCACTACACACTCTTCTCATGCTAACACACCAGTAGTCCTTGTCAATTGGATGTCCTTATTTCTATCACAATCTCATGAAGTAAAAACAATTTCTCTGATGTCATCTCATCAGTGCCCTGTCTAATGACATGGCAACTACATCTCCAGAGCAATATGCTCCAGCATTCTGCTTATTTGAATCAATGACCTTTTCTACTACAGAGCATGATTCTAGCTGGCATATTTTATAATTCCCACATATTTTATTGATATTTTCAGCACTATGGCATATAAGTCACATCTAGTCCCTCCTCCTCAAAGTACGAGCCTTTCAATTTTTTGTGCTACACTCCATCTGCCATCAGTCTAGCCACCTTGAAAACTGTACTATGTTCCATTGAAGGACTAAAGGCTGGTTCTCTTACAAATAAAATCTTAGCATTGTGGAGAATTCTATATGTATCATCCTCACTTAACTATGCAGACCTGACCTGGCTCCCCCAACCCCCATTACTCTACATTACTCTACTGATGTAAGTGCCAGTAAAAGTTGAGAAGTGTTGGGCTATCATACATGGTAACCCCACTTTTCTGGATACTCTACCCATCTGGTGGTCAGACACATCATTGCATATATCTCACACTTGTCTTATTTGTGTGCGTGACTAGAAAGAGCTAGATAAGATTTCATTACAGCTAACATACATAGACAGTTCATTAGACAAGCATTTAACCAAAGCAATAAAGGAGAGTAAGCAAGAAACAATGTTTCCTTAAATCATAATTAGAACATATATGTAATGCATGGAGTATGGTGATTACTCTCACAAATCGAGAAAATAAAATAACCATGTTACAGCAAGCTGCTTATGTATGAACCTGTCTTATTGAGTCTTTCATTGCCGCACACATGTGACTCACTAGAGACCTACTGATAGCTTTAGAAGCTATAACATACTTCATGCTGCTACAGAAGTAACAACTAAAATAAGTATCTAACAGCTTTTAAAGCTGTTGAATGATTTCAGGTGCACTTTGTTTCTAGCAGCCATTTATATGGCAGCACAAGGTATGTGTTACATCTTTTAAAGCTGTTAGACAGTCATGCTGCCACACATTTTTAAATGGTAATTGCCTAGGGGATAGCTAAAACTTCTCATGTATTACAAAGAATTATGAACAGGTCTTTGATCATAACTTTAGTGTGCCATGTGTTCTCTGAATGGATTCCAAAAAATTCATATTGAAAGTTTCACACTTAAGGTAAATTTCATGGAATCCATTTCTCAAAAGCATATAGTGGTTATGATCAGCACCCTAATTATTATCCTCTGTGTGCCTTGTGGTGTTAAGCTGCTAGAACTCCCTTCAGTTGGTCAAGACAGGGTTGAGTTTATGTATGCCTGGTTTAAACTTCTGTTGAATACATCACAAGGTGTTATTAAACATATTGTTAAGGATGGTGACAAAGAAGTTAGTGCAATAATACATTTCAGCAGCTGAAACAGAATTCATGGCTCACAGAGATCATAAGAATTAGTAATGTGTATAGTACAAGAAAATCAAAAAAGTCAGGCTGCAGAAACTCTAAAGATCAAAGCTTGTAAACTTCCATGCTATGTCATACTCTGAAATCAAATGTGTATCCAAGTGGGCCAGATGCTCCAGAAATTGAGTAAATGCCTGTGTTAACAAGCCCCAAGCCATTGGCAGACTGAATAAATGTAAGCCAACATACAGATGCATTGGGAGTGAAAGGGACTTACAAAGAGGGAGAAACTCCAAGAAAAGATGCATAGCATGCAAGAACAAGATATGGTCCATACTATTTGAGAATACACCCTGCCTGATGCTAAATGCTTTCTCCTTAACAATGAACTCCAGTGTGTGCTGTCATGCAAGACCAGTTAGTTCCATTCATCTGCAGACATGGGTGCCTCTTGAAATTCCAGACACTGTAAGTATAATCCTCAGAATACAGGAACTGCAAATATACACTAAATCCAAGGTTGGGGTACTACCTCAGAGTATCCTCCGCTACTGCAAGTTTAAGCTGTCAAAGTTAACATATTTATTTCTTTTTTGACAAAGGTAGTCCAGTTAGGCAAGTGGCTTCTTTTCAGGAAAGCCCTGATGTAGTATTTATACTACTAGAAGAAATGTGGCCAATGCAGCAGTGAACTTGCCCTTCTCTTTGGAGCTGCTAGATGGTGCCAGAGGGCTCCTACAGCAGCAAGGAAGAGGCCTAAGGGAACCAGCAGCATGTAGGAGGAGAGAGAAGCTATGGAGAGTTTGGAGGTGGAAATGAGAATATGGGGAAAGTTTGTTTGATCTGGAACTTCAGAATGTAAATAAATATTCTCATGTGCTGGATTTTGCAGATGACCAGCGTTTAGCTGTCTCGATGGAGAAGGAAGTAATTGAGTCTGCCGATGTGGTGCAGATAACAGAACTGGCACCAGGAGGGCTTGCAAATGATCTTTTGTTAAAAATACTTTAGCAGGGTAATCCAGGTAACAGTTCTGTTGTTTTATGGGGTGGGATTGCAGATAATTCTTTTGGAAGTACTGAGGTTGGTAATGTGAAAAAGGAACCAGGTAATGTGGCAACAGGGAATGCAGCAGTAAAAATTATGCAGCAGTGACAGAAAGTAGAGGAAGAAAGCAGAAACAAATGGAGAATGTATCTGGTTTTGTACCAAGAGATAATGCAGTAACTAAAACATATCCAGCACTTACAGCCATGAAAAAAGGATAGCAGCAACAAATTGTAAGTAAAACTGTTTTTAAAAAGAAAAGAGGACCAACGGTTAGAATAAGAACAAAAAATGGTACTGTAATAGACATACATTATGTATGAGATAATTTTGTAACTGTTCTGGGTTTTAAAGGTCAAGAAATTCAATCTTTTATACACAGTGGGACAAAGACATTTTTGATTTAGCATTTGAAACTGAGGGACTGCTGATGAAATTTCTTCAACTGTGTAACAAAATAAGGGCATTTATCCGTGGAAAAATTATTTGTTTTCTGATGGTAACTTAAATGTTAAAACATATTATTTTGCAGTTTAGAACTGATACAGTGGAAGATGATGTTAAAAATACATGCTGTGTTTGTGTGAAACTGTTGATAATATGTGAAAGTTAGAGGTGAGACGCTTATGGAATACAGGGTGGAGGTTGGAAGCTGTTTCGAAATGTAAAAAAAAAACATGTTGAAACACTTGCCAAGTGTTATTTTTGTGGCTGGTCATACAGGGACATTAAAATATGCCACCCAACCAAAAATCATGCTTCTTTTGTGGGAACTTTTCTCATTTAATTGATCGTGACAAGGTATAATGTAACCAGTGTGGGGAGAAAGAACATACAGCAAGAAGGTGTGTGCCTGAATTCAGGTTCTATAAAAAAAGGACATTTTTGGATGGATTGTCAAGAGTAAACAATAAATAATGAAAATGAAGGGAAAGGGAAGAAAACATACATAGGAAAAGTCACCAAGGGGGCTCAAGGTGTGGCTGAAGTAGATGAAGAAGAAACTGTAGAAGAAGAAAAAATATGGAGACCAAAAATGGGGATAGAGAGTGCATGTACAAAGAAAGGTCAGCAGAAGGGACTAATAATATATATATATATATATATATATATATATATATATATATATATATATATATATATTTTTTTTTTTAATTATTTTGAAGTTCTGCCAGTAAGAAATCTGATTGAGAGGATCAAGGATTATTTGTATATAAACCCAGGAAAATATTAAATTGGGGAAAGAGTAAAATAATAAAATGAAAATTTATAAATATTTTCCCTAAACTTAAAAGGAAGGAAAAGCAACAATTTTACAGTACTTTCAGTAAATACATACAGTATTATTATGACTATAAGTAGGATAGGGATACTGAAACAGTGTGGAAAATGTGATGTGGAAGTTATTCTGTTAGATGATTTAAAATTCCTGACAAATGAAGAAAGTTTGCAAACAGAAAAATTGTGGGGTGGAAACATAAAATGGAACATAGGAACCAAATGTAGTTCTGGAGTGTCTGTATTATGTAAAAATACAGTGGAAATTCTAAATGTAATGTTGGTAAGAATGGGAAGGTTAACAGTTGTGATACAGAGAACATATTTATAGAATTCCAGCATTATATGTATATATAACTAGCAAGGAAAGAGAGAGAATCTGACATAACATATTACACTATGTGGTGGTTAACATGGAAATTATAACTGCAAGGGACTTTAATCATGATTTAAGGGAAAGATGTGAAGTAGTTATAAAATGTGGTAAATTAACTGTGTGAAACAAAAGTCAGTGGACCAATTGAAGGGGGCATTTGGATCGAAAATTGATTATTTTGTATTATTGGAAGGCTTCGGGGTAACAGATGGTGATACAATTGTGACAGGTTTTTCAGATCATTTATCAATATGGATGTAGATGATGGAAGAAAGACAGTATATTAAAATAGGAAAGTGAATAAAAAGAATAAACGAGAAAATATAGAATGAAACAGGGAAGTGGAAAGTATTGCAGTTAAGGAAGGCTCACATAACCATGGAATATACAGCTCAGCAAGCTCCTGCTTGGTGCCCTGCAGAGTTCTACAACAGCAGAGAGACAAAAGAGCGACTTTGGAGTGATTAAGTATCATTTTTTGGCATTTTCTTGCTACCTTTAGCTAATTCCACCTAAAACGCCAATTTTCTAGAGTTTCTGTGATTTAAAAAGCTTGTTTCAGCTACATATTGTACTTAATTTACTGCCTGCACTTTAACAAAGTTGTTTTTGTGTTTAAATTACCTGTTTAACTGTTGTAGGCTATACACTCAAGTGTGATAGCCATTTCTGTGCATTTAAAGTGTTTTTTTTTATTATATCTGCTTTATTTTCTGAAAAAAAAAAAATATATATATACTTGTTTTTCTGCCTTTCTAAGCTAGTACAGTCCAGTTTTCAGGTTAGTGCTGAATTCAGGACTGTGTTACAAGTTTCTGTGTTTGCCCATACCTTACTTGGGTAGAAGGAAGTTTCTCTGTTCACTGTGAGAGAGGGAGCTTTGAGCAGCCTATCTGTCTCTGGAGGAGTGGTTTCAGCCCAGAAATTAGTAGTTTATTTGTCATTTTGGGCCAATTTCTCTTTCTTTCATTTCCCTGCTATAAAACCTGAATTTGCAAGGTTTTGTGCTAGTATACAGCTCAGCAAGCTCCTGCCTGGTGCCCTGCAGAGTTTTACAGTAGCAGAGAGACAAAAGAGAGACTTTGGAGTAATTAAGTATCATTTGTCTGCATTTTCTTGCTACCTTTAGCTAATTCCACCTAAAATGCCAATTTTCTAGAGTTTCTGTGGTTAGAAAAGCTTGTTTCAACTACATATTGTACTTATTTTACTGCTTGCACTTTAACAAAGTCGTTTTTGTGTTTAAAATACCTGTTTAACTGTTGTAGGCTACACACTCAAGTGTAACAGCCATTTCTGTGCATTTAAAGTGTTTTTTGATTGTATCTGTTTTATTTTCTGAAAAAAAAAACAAAACAACAAAAAAATATACTTGTTTTCCTGCCTTTCTAAGCTAGTATAGTCCAGTCTTCAGGCTAGTGCTGAATTCAGGGCTTTGTTACAAGTTTCTGTGTTTGCCCATACCTTACTTGGATAGAAGGAAGTTTCTCTGTTCACGGTAAGAGAGGGAGCTTTGAGCAGCCTATCTGTCTCTGGAGGAGTGGTTTCAGCCCAGAAATTAGTAGTTTATTGGCCATTTTCAGCTAATTTCTATCTCTTTCATTTCCCTGCTATAAAACCCGCATTTGCAAGGATTTTGTGCTAATATACAGCTCAGCAAGCTCCTGCCTGGTGCCCTGCAGAGTTCTACAGCAGCAGAGAGAGACAAAAGAGAGACTTTGGAGTGATTAAGTATCATTTTTCTGCATTTTCTTGCTACCTTTAGCTAATTCCTCCTAAAACACATATTTTCTAGAGTTTCTGTGATTTAAAAAGCTTGTTTCAGCTACATATTGTACTTATTTTACTGCCTGCACTTTAACAAAGTCATTCTTGTGTTTAAATTACCTGTTTAACTGTTGTAGGCTACACACTCAAGTGTGATTGCCATTTATGTGCATTTAAAGTGTTTTTTGATTGTATCTGCTTTATTTTCGAAAAAAACAAAACAAATATACTTGTTTTCCTGCCTTTCTAAGCTAGTGTAGTCCAGTTTTCAGGTTAGTGCTGAATTCAGGGCTGTGTTACAAGTTTCTGTGTTTGCCCATACCTTAATTGGATAGAAGGAAGTTTCTCTGTTCACCGTGAGAGAGGGAGCTTTGAGCAGCCTATCTGTCTCTTGAGGAGTGGTTTCAGCCCAGAAATTAGTAGTTTATTGGCCATTTTGGGCTAATTTCTATCTCTTTAATTTCCCTGCTCTAAAACCTATATTTGCATGGTTTTGCTTGCCGGGCAGCACCAGTTAGCTAGGGTATAACTATTTCTGGCTCCACAAAGACTACTCTTCAATTTTTCCCTTTGAACTAGACAAACGCTCAACTTAAGCACTCAAACCATTCACTTCTCATCCTGGCACTTGCTCAAAACTCATAGCAAGCACTAATAAACCTTAGCACTAGACCCCCTTATACTGTAGAGAAGGACAAGGCTCTCTATTTGACCTTACCAGCCAATTAGTAAAACAGTTCACTGTACCTATCCAGGCATGTCCAAAGGGCAGTTTCAGGTGTACTCTCCGGTCCAACTGTTGAATCTGGGCATTTTGAAGCAAAGTTACAATTGCCTCATGTACACAGAAAACCTTCTCCTCCTTCCACCAAACATTAATACATGTGAGAGATGCAATTATACAGCCAAAGTGGAGGCTAAGCTCTCTCAACCCAAGACTGGACTAGGCAGTCAAGAGGAGAAGGGAATTACTTGCATCACACCACCAGTCTCACATAGACCTATGAAACCAGCACCGGCAAAAAACACACATAAATACACAAAAAACATACTCAGTGGCTCTAAATAAAAATCGGAAAAAGCAACAGAGACCTCCAAAGCAGACACCCAAGCAACCGCCACACCCCAACACAAACCATGAAACACATACTTCACAAATCCAGTGTGCCACACAATCACAGCCCTTAAGGCAAAATAACATACCCAACATACTAGTAATAGGTGACTCTATAGTCAGGCACACTGACGTCCCACTCACTAGGCTGAACAAGGAGATGTTTTCTGTTAGCTGCCTGTCGGGTGCTAGGATCCGCCACATAACACAAGCACTCAGGTCACTCCAAAACAAGTACAAATATGACTCTGTCATTGTCCAGTTTGGTGTAAATGACCTGAGCTGTACCTCCCTGGACTACATGAAAAGGGACATGGAGGAGCTCTCTGATCACATAGCCCAGGCCGGTATGACTCTGACCCTGAGTAGCATCCTGCCCTCATCAAGAATGATACCACGGTATAGAGAAAAATTATTAATTTCAACAATTAGCTATGCTTCTGGTGTCATTCAAAGGGGATCCAGTGTCTGTCAGCCTGGGATGACATGCTCGACAAGCCACGCTGCTTCGCTAGAGACGGATTGCATCTGTCACCCTTAGGCTTTCAAATACTGGCCAATGCTCTTGCCACCCCCATAGTGCCTTTTTTAGGCAAGGCTCAAAAGACAAACCCACCACAGTAAATAGCACAAGTAACAAAAATTGAGGGTAATGCTACTCAATGCCAGAAGTCTAAATCTCAAAATGCATGCACTCAAGTAACTCCTCAGTATGGAGAAAATTGATATATGTGCCATAACAGAAACCTGGTTTAAGGCTCCAGAGAGCACCCCAGCACTACCAGGCTACAACTCATACCATACATTATGGCCACAAAACCGGTATTCATCAAAAATACCCACACCTCCAGGTTATTGGCACAGCATGAAGCTTCAGAGATCATCCACATGCAACTAACAACAGGCAAAACTGCTATTCAAATTATAGCTTGCTACAGATCACCCACCATGTCCCAGGACACCCACTCCGTATTTCTGGAAACACTGGAAAAAATAAAGGTCCTACCAAACACCCTGATATTGGGTGATTTCAATTACCCAAACATTAACTGGGATAACTACTCAAGTACAAACTCCTTTGCCCAACATTTCCTAGAATTTATAAACTCAAACACCCTGGATCAAGTGGTCAACACCCCCACCAGAGGGGACAACATATTGGACCTGGTCATCACCAACATGGGCGACCGGTGTTCCACACCGGAGGTCAACCTGGTTAGATATGACCATAAACTAATCACTCTGGATATCCACATTCCGACACCATCCCCGGTCAAAGAAACCATCATGAAAAACTTTTCAAAAGCAAACATCACGTTACTTAAGACCGAGGTGGGAAGTTTCAAAGCCCCCATGCTAAAGGATAACACTGTCCAAGCTGCAAAATCCTTTATTAATGCACTCTACGGGCACCTACAAGAATGCATGGATCATGCTATCCCAAACAAAACCAAGACTCACTCCTCCCAGAAAAGGAAACCAGTCTGGTGGACCCCTGCCATAAACAAGCTATACAATAGAAGGAAGAAACTAGTGCAGAAAAGAGTAAAATCCAAAGAAGAGAAGACATCCCTGATTGGTATCAGCAAGAAACTACGTTCCCTCATAAAATCATCCAAGGCTAGCTTCGAAAGAAAAATTGCCATGGACTCCAAAGATAACCACAAGGCATTCTTTAGCTATGTCAAGAATCTAAGTGGCAATTCTCAGATCTGCTCAGAGTTAGTGTGGAATGGCACAAAATACACTGAACCGACTGATATAGCCAACTTCCTGGCAGACAGGTTCAGTGCAAACTTCACCCCTCCTCTCACTCCCAAAAGGGCCCATAACTATACCAGAATAATGTAGTGCCCCTGAAATCACAGACACTCAGGTTAAAACAGCCCTCTCCAAAGCCAAAAACAGCATTAATGGGAGCCAATGGTGTCCCAGGCTGCATCCTACATGAGCTCAAAGATGAACTAACCCCTCACCTAAACACACTGTTTAAACTCAGCCTCTCCATATCCTACGTGCCCACAGAGTGGTGCACAGTAAAGGTTATTCTGCTCCACAAAGGTGGAGCCACAACGGACCCCGGGAACTATCGCCTTATAAGCCTGACTAGCTTGGTCTGCAAAGCTATGGAGCGTATCATCATGGATCTCATTAACAGAGACATAGGAAACCTCCAAACACTGGACCCTACCCAGTTCGGCTTTGTTAAGGGCAGATCATGCCTCCTTAACCTGGTGGACTTCTTTGAGACAGTTACCAAGGCTATAGAAAAGGGAAAGGTGGTCCACACAGCCTACCTAGACCTTGCAAAGGCCTTCGACACCATTCCCCACTCAGGTATTATAGACAAGCTCACCAGCCAGAACATAACCCCTATGTTACGAGATGGGTTGCCAACTGGCTCACGGACAGAACCCACATGGTAAGAACTGCGAGAGCTAGGTCTGACTCTAAACTGGTTACAAGTGGCATTCCCCAGGGCTCAGTCCTAGGACCCCTCCTGTTCGGCATATACTTCTCAGAGGTACAGGCAAGCACAGGAGGACTATGGCTGACCAAGTTCGCAGACGACTGTAAACTAGGAGCTATAATTGACTCTCTGGCTGACACAAACATCCTCCAAAAGGGTCTCACTGAGACAGATACTTGGTGTCAAAACCATGGCCTCAAACTAAATGCCAAAAATTGCATAGTCATCCCCTTTGGAAAAAACAAAGTACTCACAAACTACCACATAGATGGTAGCCCCCTAAATACGGAAGATGTAATAAGGGATCCGGGGACCCACGTAGATAGTAACCTCTTTTTTGATAATCACATTGCCAAAGTGGTTAGAAAATCCTTCTACGTGGCCCACATAATCATAAAAGTGTTTGCATCCAGATCGAAAGAGGTCATTGGGCCCCTCTATGCATCACTCATCAGACCCATCATAGAGTACAATGCCCCATTTGGGATGTACCTTACAAGACACCTGCGACAGCTGGAACGACCACAGAAGTACCTCGCCAAGAGGATCACTGGCCTCAAGCAGATGCCGTATGCAGCTCGACTGAAGAAACTCTAGCTGTACTCACTTGCGTACCACGTACTCAGAGGTGATCTCTGCCTGACATACAAGGCCATGTCCAACCCAGAATTGATGGACATGCTCACCTAAAGAAAACCATATCCCCTCGAGCCACACACTCCAGGGATCTAAACCTCACCACAACAATAAATAGGGCATGCTGGAGGGAAAGATTTCTGTCCCAGAGACTTCCCATGCTCTGGAACAAGATTCCAATCTAGATTAGGCAGAGCTCCTTGTTAACCCTCTTCAAGAGAAACCTTGATGAGTGGATGGGAAACAGAAAGTTTACCCCAGGGATCACTTCAATGGCTCTGCTGGACAGAGGTACAGGGAACTGATCTAAGGGGGTGGCGAAAGCCAACACATTCCAGCTAGGCTTATAAATGCCTTCGGGCAGATAGCCTAGTACCTACCTATGAACCTATGAAGGATTTGTATAAAAACTGGCCTGAATGGTGGATTGAATTTAAAAAGAAGTATAATAAATGTTTTTTTCAAAGGAAGGATGACGTAAAAAATGAAGAGCAAGTGATGTATGGGAAATGTATAGAAATGTATTAGAGAATTTAGAGAATAACACAAGAGATTATTGTGACATGGAAAATGAACTATAAAAAAGACATCAAGAAAAATGAAGGCATTACTGCTCAGGTAGAGATATTATTTACAAGGGAGAAGGGAGGCGGTATCTGTGTATTTGGGTAAAAGTAAAGCAGGATATTAGTTTAATGAGGAAAGTGAAAAATATAAAATAAGAGGTAAGCAGAACACAAACATGAAACATGAGTATTGCAGTACAGTGTGTGGAAATATGTATATGAGTAAAAGGAAAGAAAATAAAAGAGTGTGCAAAAAAGAAAGAAAGAAAGCAAAAAATCAGAACATGTTAAGGAAGAATTTGAAAAAATATATTGGTAGTGAATTTGATGAAGTACTTAGGAACTAAGTGTTGAGTCATTATCAGGCTCAGATGATATATGGTATGGAATGTACTATAAACTGATGGACTGGCAAAGAGAGTACCTTGTAAATGTACTGAATGAATGGTTTAATGATGGGTTTCTTTATGATGAGTTATTTAGTGGGATATTAAAATGTATATGGAAGAAAGATGAGAAGAATAAAATAAATAACCACATACCCTTCACACTAAATAACATGGAATATAATTTTTTATGACAATAATACAGAGGAGAATGGAAGGAAGGGAGGATGAGGGATATTATGGAAGTATATATGGTATAAAAACATTGTTCTGGTTGTAAGAGAAATTGTGGATGTGATTATAAGTAAAAGGGAGCATGTGAAACGTTATAGTAGGTGACATTAGCAAGGCATTTGTTACAGCAGTTCATGATGCTCTGTGGGATGTTATAGAGTAGTACTGCATAGGTAACAGAATTAGGAGAGTGTGTATGTCTGTACATCAAAATAACAGAATGAGAGTGACTAAGTAAAGAAATATGCATGAACTGTGGTATAAGACCCCTGAGTGAAATATTGTTTGCATTGGTAATGAATGTGATAATGAGTGATGTAGTTTATAAAATGAAGGATGCCAGATCTGTGATGCAAATGGAGGTGGTGATTCCAGTCATTTTTATCTAAGCATACTATATAGTTATAGTTGCTAAGAACAAAATATGGATGAGGAAAGAGTTTGTATATCTGAATGGATGTTTAAAGGAAATGGAAGTGACCCAGAATAAAGACAAAAGTATGGGTTTGCCTTATATGTTAAAAATTATGAGGTCTGTATTTTTCAATGAGGGAAGTGTCTTTGGTAGGAATAAAAGTTGGGAAAAATTATGTAGTTGTTATAAAACGGGGTGGCTTGATAAAAGAAATGAAAAAAAATATGTCTTCTATGTGTGTATATGGATTAGCATTCAAGAAAAAGTTTTATCTGGTGAGTTTGGTATTAATGGGAAAATATCATATAATTCAACTGTTTATATGATTCCAGAAAAATATGAAAAAGAAATTGTACAATTGGTGCTTTCTTTGGTACTTTTCCATTATCGGGGCAACACCTTAAATGTGGTGTCTGACCTCTGAAGGCAGTGTCATTTCAAGTGTTTTAGCTGTGCATCTTGTAGGTGTTAATGTTAACATACGTGTATAAAAAGTAGATGTCACATCTTATTTGGTAAAGAGTTTCCATTTCACATGTTTACAGCTAACTCCTTAAACACATGACAGTGCACTGATGTCGGAGCTCAGCGGCCGCACAAGGAAATTATTGGCCCTTAAAATGACATAATGTCATGCACAAGGCTATACTTGGAAGGTTTGTCTGAAAGTGTGAAAGGCTCAACTGCACAGTAATCATAATTTTTTTGGGGAGTGTCACTTATTTCTCTTCATCTTGGTATGCTTCTTATTGCTACTTGCCAGACAGGCCAGCGAGATGAATCGGGGGAAAGGGAGTGACACAGGCTTGGCACGGAGGTGTGGTCTGTCAGATCCTATCAGCTCATGAATCGTGGGCTGCATGCAGGACCTTTACAGTGAGAAACTTTAGAGGGAGAATGTTCAGTTGCATTGCTGGTAGGGCACACATATGGACATTATCACACTGTTAAAGAAAAACAAAAAGAAATAAAACGTTATCCGGAATTGCTGCATTCATGTATTTTTTTTTTCATGTATCTGTCCGTTACTTATCTGGCCAGCTCTTTTACCGTGATCATTCCATGGAAAGCCAGCACCTTTGCATGTCTGTTAACTAGGTGCGTGTACAGTTTACCAACATAACTTCTTTATTTTTAAAAAAAACAATATTAACCCCCCCCCCCAAAAAAAAAAATTGTACACATTCCTGCTGAACAGACATGTTAAGCTTCTGGACTTCAGCTGAACAATTGCGTTGTAAGAGTTGCCCCGATAACGGAAAAGTAAGAAAGTATATGGGGTTCAAGAGTAAACCAAACAAAGTGAGGTGTGTTGTATATTAATGAAGATGAAGGGGGTTGGGCTTACTAAATCCAGTTGTTTATTCTGCTTCATTAAACTTGTATAGACATTAAAGTGCATAAAGGAAGAAAATGCAAATTTAATATTAACAATGTTTAAATAGAAGTACAAAAAATTCTGGGAGATGCGAATAAGAATAAGAATAAGAGAAAATGAATATTTAAATGAAGAAATGATAAATTATCAAGAAAAATACTGACATGGAAAATAAAAGTTGATGATAATGTGAAAGACAGAATGATCGAATGATGTGGTAAAATAAATAGTTGGAGACCCTTCACACTAAATAGCATAGAATATAATTTTTTTTTACGAAAATAATACAAGGGAGAATGTAAGGAAGGATGAGGGATATTATTGTAATGAAACAATATTATTATTATATAAATCATTGTGAAAAATTACCAGAAGAAGTGCTTAAAATCATTAAAGTAAGGAAAAAATGTGTACCACGATAGTAGAGTGTCAGGATTTCCTATAGAGACTAGTAATAAAAAAATTACCAGTAAAAGGGAATATGCCATATAAAAAAGGAGTTGAAATTTATGTTTATTTTATAGGGAGGAAGACACAACAGATCATGTCTTTTTATTTATTTATTTTGAAATGTAAAAGTATAGCAAAACTCGGGAAAAGGTTGTGGGAATTTTTTTTGAGAATATTAATGAAATAAACAATACAGATATGAATATGATTATGTATGGATATTATGAGAATACAAAGAAAGAATACGTGAGAAAGGTAGATAAGAATGTATTTTATGTAATATAGGTTATTGGAAATGAAAAACTGAATGAAATTGTATTTAATGGGAAATGGATTTTGGTAGATGTGTTGTGAAAAATCAGATTATGGTTGTGAAAGAAGGAGTGGGGGTTAATTAGGGAAGAATAATAATGAGGATGTTATAAAAATGATAAATAAAAAAATAAAAACGTATATACATATATATATATATATATATGTGTGTGTGTGTGTGTGTGTGTGTGTGTGTGTGTGTGTGTGTGTGTGCCTGTAAATATGTAAATGTTTTCATGTTGTGCTAATTACAGGACCCATACTGTTTTTGATAGGCATTTTGGGATTATTTACATCCACCTGTGCTACCACTAACTCAAGCAGTTGGGAACTCAGTTTAATGTCTCATTTGAAGGACAGTGCACTCAGGAGTGCAGCACCCCCCCCTTCAAACTGCACTACAGTGTCAGCAATAAATCTACCTGGTGTGGAAATAGAACCCACAGTCTTTTCAACCAAAAGTGAATGCGCTACCTGTTGAATAAGAAGCTAAGGTGGGGGAGATACTACCCCACAATGTCAGATGTTGCCATAAGGCAAAAGTTACTCCAGCAAAAAGCAGTTTTCTGGTTAACAACAAGTTTAAAATTCCACTGTTTTAATCAGTTTAGCTTTTGGATATGCAAAACCTGAAATTTTAGGCTGTGCACTTGTGATGGAGAGACTACAGAGTAGCACACATTCTCTCACAAATTGTATTTACATTTTTTTTCACACTACAGTATTGTTAATGAGCACAAATATGTTCGTTAACTCAATTGAATTGCAAAAAGTTATTTTATGCTCTTCCCCTTAAATTGCTATATAAGGAAGATTGCGATGAGATTTTATAATGGATAATTATCAGAATGTTGAACTCAATCCGTTTAAGTATTTATAAGCAAGTAGAGCTAAGAGCTGTAGAAAGCAAATGCCCATATTTTCATTAGTTAATAGTGGTAGTGGCAGAAATGAACAAGTCACACCATCAGAATCTTTTAGCTCATTTAGGCAATACTAACACATGCAGTAAGATGTTTTATGACCTTTCTACCAAACATAAGAAATCATTCAGTTGACTGACACTTATTTCGATAAGGGGGTTGTTTCAAAACAAACAATTAGGTGTATAAAAAACAGTTTTATAGCAAAATGACTTGTACATATACTGGCTTTCAAAGATATAGCAACGACCTGTATAAATCTCACCATCACCACTACCATTAGAAGCAATAGTTAACATGCAAGGGTTTGTGCTGTGAAATGTGTCTACTACAGGTACTTGTGTACCCTTAACTCGTGGCACACTTCCCTGTTGCTATTCACTCATGTTGCCAAGTACTCTAACTCTGACCACCCAGATTTCTGTGCACTACCAGTCAGCTAACTATCCCTCCTAGAACCCTGGCCCTAACCCTAGAAACAAATCTCAATTGCTCTCTAAATCTAAAATACCCCTCCCATCCCTAACCCTAGGCCTCTGATCCCATTCTCTTTCTCAACCAAAAATTCTCCTCCCCTCCCTAGCCCTAATCACCTAATCACTCCCTAAACATAAACCCCCCCCCCTCTTCTTCTCTCCTCTCTGTAACCCTGTGCTAAATTCCTATCACTTCCTAAACCTAAAATTCCACCTCCCCTCCCTAATCCTGCACTAACTCTTAACTGCTCCCCAAACCTAAAATCTCCCACCCCTTCCTAACCCTGAGCTAACTTCTGATCACTCTCTAAACCTGAAATTACTGTTCCCCTCCCTAAACCAAAAAAACCCCTTCCCAATTCCCCTCCTCACTTACCATTTCCACAACAAGACCTTGAAGGTGTCTGACCATTGTGGCTGCTTTGTCAATGAACTCAAGCTCAAAACTGATCTGCAGCTCAGCCAGTTGTGTGGATGGGGAAATAGCTGGGGCTTGAATGGCTGTAAGGATCCTCTGTGAAATTTAGGTGTGTGTATGCATGAATAGTTAACAAAAAGTTTTCTTACAGCTATGTTATGGATTCTGTACATTCTTTATAGGTGTCTGAGGCTTTACAAACCAAACAACCCTTTCTAGCTACAGATGACATCCTTTTCACTATATTCCTATTTTTCATACTTGCGTTGTCTGCATGCTTTAGAATAAGCTTTACAAAGATATGCTAACTTTTATTAATATTTCATTTTTTTGGTGAAACCTTCCAAATATGTTTGGTTTCATATCATTGGTTTAAATAAATTGACAGGTTCAGCTATGTCGTCCTCACTTACACTTCTTTGTGTTAAAGTATTCTCCTCTGAATGGCAAAAGGCATCTTAGTTTAATGCCAACAAGCATATATTTTTACTTCTCATGAGATCTAGAAGAACAATACCAACACACTTTGCATGACAGGATAGTTTATATAAAATGTAAACACTCTGACAGGTTGTCTAAAATATAATTCTTCTAAATTTCAAATTTCTTTCATGAATGTGATAAAAATAAAAATCAAAAAGTCAACTCAGCATCTTAGTATGGTTCCGTACAGGAAAACGTGCAGAGAAACACTGTACTGCATTTGCCAGCTGCTATAGGAATGGCACAGTGGCACAATGAATAGTACTGTCATCTCACAACAAGAGGTTCTTCGGTTTGATTCTCAGCTGGGTACCTTCTGTGCAGAGCCTGTGTTCATCTGGAAAGTTTATTTGAGCAAATCTCTATTTGTCAAACTACCTTATGCAAAAGTTCAAATAAACAAACAACTGTTTAAGCAAAGTTTTTCCCAGGGAAAGGATGTGGTTGGCCTTCATCAGGAAATTGTCCTATTCCCCACTGTAGTGCAATCTCGGAGTTGGTATATTTAGTTGGTGGGTGTGGTTTGCAGAGTTTTAAATTTTGTTTTGTTTGTTATGGTCAGTGGGTGGGCAACTATTTTTTTTCCCTAAGAAAGTTTTCACTTAAACAATCGTTTGCTTAATTGACCTTTCGCTTAATTGGGTTTGACAAATAGTGATTCACTCAATTAAGCTTTCAATTAAATTATATAGAACCAAACTGGCCATAGGTATAAGTGTGCATGATTGGAAAACAGCCACTGCAGGGCTAGCCACCTGGCAGTGTAAACCTTAGTTCTAGATGATTGTCACTATTGAAATGACACACTGACCCCATATGAAAAATTGGGAAAAGGGGTTGTGGTTGCACCCTAAAGTGATCAGACAAGACATTATGTACACTGAATTTTATACTGCAGTTAAAATATTAAAAAATAGGGATTAACAATGAAACTCAATATATTGCACACTAATTTCTTCAAAAAAAAGGTATCCATGCATGCACACGCATGCCCAAAGGCTAAGTCATAATAAAATGGTTACTACTCAGGTAAAATGCTTTTGTAGTTGTGAAATATCTTAATTTTTGTGGGGATCCCTTTTGTCTGCCAAACTGTTGCTACATTAGTTGTTTAGTAACCACTAGTTATTGTTACAGTTGTCAATCACAACTGGATGAATTGCAACTTGGTGAGGGGCGTTTTATCATGGAAAACCATTGTCAGATCTGTTCCTTTTACAACACCAGAAAAGAATCAGTGAGTTTTCAAATTTCACTTTTTCTCTGTGGTTTATGAAACTAGACTTGATATCAAATAAACGGGAGGGAATGCTGATGGGGAGGTACGGTGTTTTTTTTTTCTTTTTTTAATCCAGATGAATCTGCAGCTGGTTGTGTTTATCCAAATGTAGCTTCATCCAGATGTACAGTAATTCAATACACCACAGTGGAACATTGCAAATGTTATGCCTCAAAATCAAACTGGCCTATTTGTCCCCATTGGGTAAACAGCTGGTGAAAAGAGGACATTATCAGGGGCAACCATCAGGGGAATATTTTTGGGATGTGGTAACTTCATAATCACTGCAGGGCTGACAGAGGCACCTTGCAATACCTGCCCCCCATACTACATACATGCATGCTACTGTGAGTATGCTGTTCCAACTCCAGCATACACTACTTGGTGGGTTTACCTTCCTGCCCCCCATGCATGCATGCTACTGTGCATACCCTGTTCCAACTCCAGCATATATCAATTGGTGGTTATGCCCTCCACCATGGCCTAATCACTGCTGGTCTCAGTCTTTCTATACTTAGCAACATACTTTCTCCACCAAGTATTAGCAGAGGATGCCACCTAACACAATTCCTTTTCCCAGGATGGACAAACCAACATCAACCATTCTGTCCAGTCATCCTCAACTATCCCCTCTAAAACCAGAGCCATTAGGATAATTCATGCTGTCTGGGTCACAGTCAGGGCTTTGTCCCTGTGTGCCTAGCAGATGTGGGTGGTAAAATGTCCTGAGTTCAACTTCTGTGAGGATGTCCAGTACCATGGCTAGGGAGGGATGCAGGGTATGGCAGCCCCATATCAAGCTGCCAGGGGACACAAGTGACACCTTGGATAAGCAACCCATCAAGCATGAGTGCAGAAATAGCATTCTTTTAAGTTCATAGGTTCATAGGTAGGTACCAGGCTTTTAGCCCTAGGGCCTATATAAGCCTAGCCAAAAAGGTACCCTGGCTTTCGCCACCCAAGAAAATTATTTTCCTGTGCCCCTGTCAAGCAGAGCCACAGAAGTGATCCCTGGGGTGATGCTTGGATAAAGGTGCTTCATTGTACATGTGCATTTTCAACTGCACCAAAGAGAAAATATAAGCTCTTTGCTACACTTACATGGACTTTTTTTTGTCCAAGATAGTTTTTGGCCGTCATCTTTGGGTTGGGGGAGAAATAGTCTGAGTGACAATTGACCCATCTATGGCTCAGAGGATGTCCTCATAACTTTTAGCATTTAGTAGTGGGATAGGAAAAGGCCATGGTAACTTGTAAAATCCTAAAGCAAAAGAATTACCCAATAAACTCAAGTACAGCAAATAAATGTGTCATAAATTTCAGAAAGGTGCATGCATCAGTGAACAACAAGTAATGCAGCAGTAAATGAATTAAATTCTTTGTCACTAAATGCAGGAATGTTTTTAAAAATAAAGGACTATTCTTAAATGTGAAGTCACATAAAATCATGGGACAAAAAACTGTCCTAAATTCAGCTACAACCTAATTTAAAAGATGTATCATGCCTAATGAAAACAATGTTCTACACAGTTTTCTACTTTACCAAGGGTATCCTACAAATGTACAAAATAAACATACTGTAGTTATATAGCAAAAAAGTCAAACCTTTTCTAGTAATATCACTGAGTTTGGGAGCGTGGCCTAATGGTTAAGTTTTTTTCCTTACAAACATAAAGTGCAAGATTTGAGCCCCACAAGGGATAATTGGCTGGGTTTAACAATGGCTTGCCAGGGCAGTTAGCTTAGTACTAATCTATGAAAACAAGACACAGTTTAAGATGTGAAAACATATTTGTTATCTATGTGGCTACATGCAACTGTGGCATGTACTGTAAGAACATTTTAATTCATGGCTTCTAAACATCTTGCTGACATTTGCCATCACAACAGGAACATTGTTCCAAGTTGTTTATATTATAGTTAGTGAAACTCATTCATTTAGGTTTAATGGTACCTAATGTCTTCCACAATGCATCAAGTCATACAAGTTTTATTTTGCAATGAAAGTTACCTATTTTCTTTTGAGCTTCAGTGTCTAGTAAAACCTAGAAGGTGAGGTGCCATAAAGGGAATAAAATGTCATGTAAACAAGTAGTAGTCAGATTTCCTTCAATGCATGTGCAATGCTTTGTTAAACTTAAATTGTTTGAAAGTGTTGCAGAAATGTTTGAGTAAACTGCTATAAAGACCATCGAAAGGTACCACTATGGTTTCATTTTAAGATAATATTTTGACTCATTTTAAATCATGAAGGTTTCTAGCTGTATGCAGTTTCAGCAGTGCCATTTGATGTCACTTTAAAGCTCTGCAACGAGCACTGACAAACAGATACACAATCAGTCCACTCTCATTTTGTTCTCTCCATGAATTTAAAACATGTTTAAGCATTCTCTCAAGATGCCTCTAGTGCTAGATCAGCATCTATAATCAGGTCTTTGTAATGAATCCTCCCTTTTTTATCATTTTCCCTTTTCCCTCCCTCTTTTCTTTTGTGTTCCCCTCTCTTTACTTCTCTATTCCTCCTTTAGCATCTGTCTGCTTGCTCTGGAGTTGGCAAAAAGCACTAGACTCAGCCTGAAAAACTGCCATTTAGCAGCACAAAACTGATCACTCAAAACTGCAATGCAGTTCAACTCTTATTTAATAGATAGTATAGCATCTCTAACCAAGGAATCCTCAACATTTAATCCCGACCCTGCCCAACAGCCACATATCACCACATCCGCTTTTACCTTCAAACATGTACCCACATCCTATTAAAAACTAGTTTTAAACAAACTTAAATTATCTTCTTCTTCAGCCGATGACCTTCCAAATGAGTGCCTAAAAATAGCAGCCAATAGCATTGCCTGTCCTGTCTCAATCCTTATAAATAGGTCAGTCCAGGAATCCCAGGTTCCTTGTCTTTGGAAAAAGTCACACATTATCCCTCTGCACAAAAGAGGAAATTCAAATGACATTAATAACTTTAGACCTATAGCAATCTTATCTCCCCTCACCAAAATACCTGACAAATGTATTCAAAATCACTGCTAGACTGTCTCCTGCAGGAAGAACTCCTATACCCTACACAACATGGCTTCCATCCTTCCCATAGTACTAACATTGGCCTTATAACATATATAGATACTGTCAATAAAGGTAGAGACAATAGCAAACTAGATTCTTCCTTATTTCAAGACTTGTCTAAAGCTTTCAACATAGTTTGTCACCACAAACTTCTACTTCAAATGTCCTCACTAGGTCTCTCTCAGCCCACCCTTCTGTGGTTCAAATGCTACTTGTCCAGTAGGTATCAGTCAATAAAATGGCACTCTATGCTCTCCCCTTTCCTCCCAGTCACCACCAGTGCACCACAAGGCTCTATTCTTGGTCCCATCCTCTTTAACATTTTCACCAATACCCTCTATACATCCACACAACAGGCCGCCCTAATACAATACACATAAGATTCCACTCTCATTTGCACATCTGACAACCAGGTACACTTCAAAAAAAAAAATATGAAGCTTTAACAACCACCGAAACATGGCTTCATAACTCAAAACACATGCTCAACCCAAAAAAGACCAAAGTACTATTTCTTTCCCCAAATCCCTCTCTCGTGATAAAAAACAAAAATTTAAGTCCACTCTCATGAAAATACAACTACTGAAGTCACTTCTCATGGGTCTATATCATATGAGCGAATCACACAAATTGCGAACGCTCATAATATCTAAAGTACCAGACCTCGAACTTCCTATTGTGGGGGCTGCACCCCCACCCCTACCCCACCCCCCACTAAATATATATTCCAACTCCAAGATCACACTACAGTGAAGAAAGGGCAAATATCCCATTTTTCACTGTACCGCAATCTCAGAAAAAGCACTTTGAGGTCCGGTACGTTCGATATTATAAGCATTCGCAATTTGTGCGATTCGCTCATATGATATAGACCCCTTCTCGCAGCCAATTATTAAGGGTGATAGTGGATGATAATCATACATTCGGCCTGCATATATAAAATTGCATAAGAAAAACTTATCAAAAACTAGAGATGCTTTACAGAGTCAAAAACGTTCTCATCGATGCAATTAAAACTACACTTGCCACTGCTTATCTTCTCCCCACACTTCTTTACAGCACTCTCATCCTCACTAACCTCCAGGCTACACAAAAATTAAAACGTGAACGATGTTATAACAAAATTGGTAAATTTGCAGCAAATACCCCTTTCAGAACCCACTACTGTATAGCAGTGAAAAGCCTAAATTGGTTAGAACTGTCTTGTCAACTAACATATACACAGCTTCTTACCACCTATAAAAATTATCCAGCATCTATCTGCCTGTTCAGCATAAAAAAACATTCTACACAACTATGTTCCCAGTTGGTCACTGCAATCCAGTGAAACTCCTGTTTGTCTACAAACCTATCAAATCTGCTGGGCATTGTCTGTAGTCATACAAGGTTGCTAAGGCCTAGAACTCCTTAACTGTGTTCACCAGGTCAATACTCTCTCTCCCATCTTTCAAAACCACTCTGAAAGACTTCCTCGGCAAAATCTGTCTCTTGTACTTGTTCAAAACCAGGATAAACTATATTCCTAAATGTGAAGAAGTACCTTTTCATTCCTTATAACTCCTTACACTCCCTTCTTCACTTACTTCCTTACTTCTACCAAATTCTTCCCTCAATTTCTCAAAATATACTATAAGCCTGTTTTCCTTTTCTTCATATTCCAGTTCCTGTTTGCATTAGACTAGCACTTTTAATTTCTCTGTAAACTGAGTAAAGTTTCTCTAAATATTAAATTATTGTCGTTATAACTTGTAACAATTTTTAACCAATGTTTTTATATTATGTCTTGATTTGTTATAATTATTTAAACTACAGATATTTTTGTTTTATTTTTTAAGATTGTAAAATTATTGTTCTTAAAATGTGTTGTAATACTTTGGAGCTTTTCTCCCTGGGCCTCCATTGAAAATGGGTTTCTACCCAGTCAGACTTTCCAGATAATCAAATGTCAATAAATAAATAAATAGATAAATCTGTTCTGATTGACATCTTTCAGTTTAATATCTTACGTATGCTACGCACACTTTAAGTAGCCTGGAAAGCAAATGTTTAATAATGCTGGTTGCATGAAGCATGCAGACGTAAGTCATTTTTCATTTAAATTTTGCAAGCTTGTTAGATATCAGTTAAATAATTAAATTTACAATTAGATGCTTACATTTTATTTACAGTTGTTCATTTATATATGTTATGCAATGATGATGATCATCATCAACCCCCTTTTTCCCATTTCCTACATGGGGCCAGGATGTTGTGTTAACTGTCATAATCTCTTTCTATTCAATGTCTAGTCTCCTGCCTTCTTCAACACTCATACCTGACTGCCACAGGTCTTCCCTTACACAATTCATCCACTTCTTTGTTGGATGCCCTCATTTCCTCTTACCTTCTTCCTGCCTCTTCAAAATCCTCTTCGCCGGATTCCCCCGGATTCACAAAACCTCCATGTAAGACTTAATATGTCTTACTCGGAGGCTGCAGTTGAACAGTATGATGTCAGCGTGCCATGAATATTCATGAGAGCACGCTGACTCATCCGTAAGTCTTACACGGACTGAGTAGGAAAGCAGGGGACATGTCCGACTGCCGAGCAGTCTAAAAGTCCACGCCCCTGCAAGGTTTTAAAAAGCATATAATGTCAACAGACAAGAGCGAGTTCGCTCAAATGTACATGCACCCAACACCACACTCCCTGACCCTGTAAACCCCCATCACAGTTATAAAACATAAAATATTAATTTTATTTTTTTTTAAATCCACGATATAGCTGCCCGTATTTGCACTTGTTTGCGCAGGTGTGCCCATTGCTTAACCACAGTTAGTAATTGTGACATTGAAGAGCATATAAGAACTACTTATGCAAATCAAGCCAAGTAGCAATAGCGTAATGGTAGAGCATATGCACAAAGACGAGGCATTCACAGTTCGAGTCCCCCCACTCCCCTTCTTATTAATGTTTTAAATCAGTATTTGAAATAACACCAGACATATATGATTAAAATATTATTAAAAGCAGTGAAATGGCCAATGTATCAGTGAACAAAATATATATTTTAAAGGATCCAGATATATAATAGCCAGCTGTTAAGCAGCGCTTTACCCAGCTAAACAGAGGTGCCCATAGTTTAATAGCGCTTTACCAAGCTAAACAGAGGTGCCCATAGTTTAATAGCCCTTTACTCAGCTAAACAGAGTTGCCCATAGTTTAATAGCACTTTACCCAGCACAATAGATTTGCCCAAAGTTTAAAAGCGCTTTACCCAGCGCAATGTGTTTGCGCGAACGTGCGTGCCACACCAACCAGGGCACTGTAGGGCACCGGGGAGCAACGTAGAGCAAAGTTGCTTAAACGCAGCCACACCCCCTAGCCTGTCTAGACAGTAATAAAATAAAAGAATGACAAGGCTCGAGCCCAGGACCCTGTGCATCATAATCAAAGTACAGAACCACTAAGCCATGATAGCTTAGGAGAAGCAGCCACTATTAACATACATATACTTAGAAATGGTAGATTAACCATTACTAAGCAGGTCTGCAGTCAGCTTAGAATTCTCAAAAATGGCCAATCACAAAAAAGTGCGTGAAATGTGGCATATGTAAGCCCCATAGGCGGGAATACTCACCATAACTGATTGTAGCTCACATTTGCAGTCAGAATGGCAGGTGCAGGAGAGGGTTCACGCTTCCGAGCGCAGCGTTGGGGCATCGAGGAGTCGAAATACATGGTTGGGCTCCTTGTCCACCATCATGAGTCCAGACCCCTGCAGGGCCCGTTCCAAGGGACGGAATACAAGGCTGAGGCTTGGAACCAGTTAGCTCATGACCTCACCAGTGCCACAGGCATTCCTCTCACCGGTGAGCAGGTCCGTCACCACCATGCAGACCTGAAGAGACGGAAGGAGGACCGCTTGAACCAATGGATCCAGGAGGCCCGTGGGATGGAAGATGCCCCACGACTGAGTATGTAGCCATGGAATGCAGTATGTAAGACTTGATAATTGAGTTTGTATAATGGATAGGTATGTCTCAGTATCCCTTCATTTACTTTACAGCTGCAGGTGACCATGCTGCGAATCAGCAAGCCTATGCTGATAGGCTGCAAAGGCTGCGCCACCAGGCAGGTTAGTGATTCTTTTGCATGTTTTGTTATATAAAATAGTGGAGAGAGCATGAAATAAAGTGTTGTAGTACAACAATACAGCCATAAAATGGCCTGAATAAGTCCTCTGCATGTACTGTTATACGAAAATTCATAGAGCTAGAAAAAGAGCGTAGTAACCCCGTTAAGAAAGGTAACATAGGTCTGGAATAAAATCTCTGCAGGTACTGTCATATAACATAAGTGACTGAGCCTGAAAAAGTGTGTTCTAACCCATTAATAAAGGTCTAATCTGTCTTGAATATGTCTTCCATATTATGCACTGTTACAACAAATAAAGGACTGAGTCTGTGGAAAAGTGTGTAATGTCAGTAATAAAGGTTTAAAACCCGGAGTGTGTGTGTGTCACTTAGTTCAAAATGTTGTTGTACCCTTGCATTATACAAATAGTACTGTGTTAGAAAGTGCTGGCAACCCAGAGTTCTGCAGTCCCATCTAAAGTGGGTGATGGACGTGCTAGTAGCTGTGAAGCATATATACAGTCCTCAACAGTCAGTTACTGGCTGGCATGCATAAGTAAATCTGGCACACGAGTAGCATGCTAATATGTTCCCCAGAAATGTGAGTGTGCTTCAAAAAATGCAGGGTTCTATACAAATTGAAGTGAAAATGTCATGTGAAAACATCCAGATATGTAGATAAAGAAATATAAAAGCAATCATGAAATATGTAGCAGTAACATCAGCATCTTGGACAGTTAGTATGTCAGATATAGGTCAAGTATATATTGAACTAGCCAAACCCATTACACAACCTAACACATGGTGGCAAGTGTAATAATACATGTAGGAAATATACAATTGCAGTCACTAGGAATGTAGTGTAGAGTAAAAGTAATTATAACATGTTAACTGAGGTTCTTTTCTACACCTTACTGTTTGTGCATAAACCATGCAATTCCACACCTCAATGGGTACGTGTAATTTAAAATATTTGTTGGGACATATGTCCTATTGTTTTATAAATATTTGCATTCATGTTGATGCATGTGCCCTGTTCAAATACCACGTTCATGGTGGCCTGTTGCTACCAAACATCCCTGCATGCTGTTGGAATATCCACTGTCGTTCAATATATGCATGTGTTATGCTTGCTGTTCAACTGTTGGAACCTTGGTGTGTTGGGTTAATGAGAATATTACTGCATGCTGTTACAACTAATCTGGAATGCTGTTGTTTATGTTGTAATTAAACACACCTAATCACAGAACATATGGGAAGGCCGGTCCCAGTGGACCCACCTATCCCTCCTCAGTTGTCAAGTGCACCTGGCACCAGCAGCTCCGGTGCCCAGCCTGGGCTCCCCTCCTCCATTGGTCCTGTGCCACCTTCGGGTGGAAGCGCTGCAGGGGATGGGGCTCGTCCCCCCCGTGCAAGCGTGGGCAGAGAAGGGCCACCTGTCACCCTTCGAAAGGTCTGGACTGTGGTGCGTAGGGAGATCCAGCGTTCAGTCGCTGATCCCCTACGCCAACTCGAGGTGAGAGTGGCGCATCTATCGGGTGAGCCTGCCCATCCTACTCATCCCCCAGCACAGCCACCCTCGGGGCTGTGAAGGTGCAGTGGTGACTGCCCATGGGTGGGGATTTCAGTTCCACTGTTACCATCTGTGGGCTCATGGGCTTGCGATTTCCAAACAACCTTCCCCATCAATTGTGTTCACCCACCCCATGTGTCAAATACCACCCCTGTATGCGTCTTGTTTGTCTTGTCTGTTTACCTCCCCATCCTACCTCCCCAAATATACCTACATCCCCTACCTCACATTCCACTCTCACCTGAAAAAAAAAATTTAAGAAAAGGGCAATCTGTTCCCACAAAAGAATTACGCCCCATACATAGCTGCCCATTTCGCACACATGTCCGCCGGACATGTAAACTGAGAATTATAATTGGCACTACAACATACTCTGTTGTCCTCACCTCTCTAACAGGGGTGTTGCAAATTTCACACCAAATTATGAACATATGCACAGCTGTTGCTGATAAAGAAATGGGCAGCTATGGGCCTTCCCTACACCCTTCCTGCACACCCCTGCTGGTTTCCCTACTGTCTTTCCCTCTTTGTGCCCCCTTTTTCCCCACTTTCCTATCTCCCCATTTTCTTTTCTTTCAAAGAAATTAGCGTGGGGGTTAGCGGGATTAAGCACTTTTTAAGCAGTAGTTAGCGGGGTTGCGCGAGTGTGAGCCTGTGTGCGCTTAGCTAAGCATCGCTAAGTGTCATGCAAACCTGCGCAAACCCGCTTACAACTGCTTAAAAGTGCCTTAGTCACTCTGTATGACAGGGCCCTTGTACTGCTCAGCAAAAAAATAAAATACCCCTGTCAGTCTCGAACCCCAGACCTTGGACTCACCAGACTGCATGAAGTACCACTAGGCCACAGCAGACCTACAAGAAGTTGGAGCTGAAAGAAATATATCATGCATCACAATGAGTGAATGTAAAGGGAAAATAGGAAGGCCATAACACAAAGCTTGTTCTGTGGATCTTTACCAGCAATTGATGTGGAATTGCATTACATGAGTGTGATAAGAGAAGCAGCCATGCTAGCAGGGAATAATGTTACAGTAGCACCTTACAAACCCCACACAGTATCAGAGCAGGATAAACACTGGCATATTTGAAAAGGTCAGAGGCCAGACCTCCCAACTGTGACTGATTTACACAGATGTCCCTGATTTGCAAACAAATGTTAGCTGTGCCCCTCTGACTCCCTGTGAAATGTACTAACAGTAGGCAGAAAGGTGGGGAATCCCACTTAATGATCAATGTCAATAAGTGAGAGTATACACTGTTTGCACGTCAGAAATGGTGTAGTAATACATATGCTCCGAATACCCCAAAGTCTCAACTGCAAAATATCTGAAATATATCACAGGTGTATCCCACTGATATGTACCTTTCCCTGAGGCTGTTCAAATATATACCTGAGAGTATCTGAGGCCTGGAAGTGTCAGAAACACACAGGCATATCAGCCTGTCTGCTGTTACACACTCTGTGAATAGCTGTAGAATGAATTCCACAAGCATGCCCTTATGTAGGAGTACAACACAGAAATATCAAAGGATGTAGCCATGTACTGCTAGCAACCACCTGTGACAATGCCATTGTTCAGGTGCTGAAAAGACTGGTGTGGTGCACAGTCAATGAATACTAGGCTAACCTCTGTCTACCATCTGGATATGTCCACAGGTGGGAGCTACTCAGACAGATTACTAGCCTTTATAGACTTACAGGTACACAGCAACTCTGCATGTTCAGCAAGATAAACATCACATGATAATAAATAATGCACTCTGCAGTTTTGCACCCCTACCCAAAGGTACTATATACCCATGTAGTCAGGCACAACCAAGGGTGTAGGTAGGCATACACAGTACTGAAATATGTCCAGTTGTCCTGAGCAGACTGTGCTAATGTCAACACAAACAAACCACAAACTGTTCAGAAGTGAGTAACGTACTAATGACAGTATAGCAGTTCACAAACAGTGCATGTGCCTGATATTCATAATTGGTAGTACAATATACTTAGTTGTCCTCACCCCTCTCTCAGGGGTGGAAGGTTTCAAATATCCCACCTAATGTGTTGCATATGCACAGCTGTTGCTGGTAAAGAAATGGGCAGCTATGGACCTTCTCCACACCCATCCTGTACATCCCGAGCTGGTTTCCCTACTGTCTTCCCCTCTTTGTGCACCCTTTATCACCACATTCCTATCTCCCCATTTACTTTTCTGTCAAAGAAATGAGTGCGGGGGTTAGTGGGAGTGAGCATTTGTAAACAGTAGTACGCATGTTTGCACCAGGGTGCACATGTGTGTGCTTAGCTTAGCATCGCTAAGATATGATAAGCTAAGCCAAGCTTAGCTTAGTATTGCTA
>NC_056740.1:6488423-6638423 GCF_019279795.1 Protopterus annectens
GCACACATTAGTAGCTGTGAGTGACCACAGGATGCATGTTGATGATGACACAGGGTACTACACCCCATCCAGTTACAGTGACCACAGTACTAGTCATAGCAGTCATTGCTTTGCACCTCAATGTTGTGTGTGTACAAACATATGCACCTATACACAATATGCATAGCATGTTGTGTGTGTGCTTACATATGCCAGTATACACAATATGCACAGCAGTCGCCATCCAAACAAAGTGTCACATATATGTCCTGGAATGCTAGTGGGTATATAGGTCACTTGACACACATTGGGTATGTGTGGTGTTTAATGTTGCAGTCATGTAGCATGCCATGCCATGTCTGGCACCGACATATCTGCAATATGTCCCACACTCACCATAACCACTGTACACTGGCCATGTCGAGCATTGTGATACCTTCATGTCAACATGCACCACTCATCCCGTGTGTGTACATAGCATGCATGTGCTACACCCGTGCCCACTATTATCTGCTATGGACACAGACACTGTACTCAGACATGGATCTCTATGTGTCACACAGATAACACATGCAGCCATGGCATGCATACTTGTGGGTGATGGTGCACAGGGAATTGCAGAGCTGATAATACCTGCATAGCAATGTTGTGTCCATGTACACATTGTGTTCCAGGGTGTAGCCAATCACTGAACAACTATACAGTTGCATCAAAGCCATGTATACTGCCATTACATTGGGGCATCTACACTTGCACTGTATGGTCTTGTGCAACACATATTCTGCATGCTGACATGTGTGTGGTGACTGTTTACCTTGTGATACTGACACCCACCTTCACCTACTATAGAGTATGTGTTGGATTGCTGGTGTGTGTGTGTCTGTGCTGTAGTGAGGAGTGTATTAGTGTTCATGTGTACATGTGTACATGTGTTCATGTGTGCATGTGTACATGTGTTCATGTGTGCGTGTGTGCATGTGTGCATGTGTTCATGTGTTCATGTGTTCATGTGTGCATGTGTGCATCTGTGCATGTGTGCATGTGTTCATGTGTGCATGTGTGCATGTGTGCATGTGTTAATGTGCAGACCATAAAGTGTGTTTCCTGTCTTCCTCTCACAGGTGCTGAGTTAGGGGTGGCCGAATGCAGGAGGGAACCTGAAGCCACTGCCATGAATAGTGCTGATGATGAGACATGTATTTTGACACAGAAAGGTTTGACAGGGTCTGTCGTTAGTCCACCAATCGACAGTACACAGCGTTCAACCCCATCTATGCACACACTCATACTGCCAATACATCCCTCACCACCAATGACCATAGGCAAGGGACAGCATACAGTTGGCATTGACCAGGAGAGTGTGGCACCCATGGCACTTGCATCCCCTCACAGCAGCCATAGCCGTATTCCTGGAATGGTACCACATAGGCAGAGGTCCAGGGGTTCTCGGGAGAGCACCGCTGGTCATATTGCCCCTGGCAGGCGTGCCCTCACTGGTCTTACAATGTCCAGTATGTTCTGGGTTGTAATGCAGCAGGCACAGGCACGTATGGAATGGTACACCAGGCAGGGACTTAGGGCGCAGAGGGCACATTACACCGCTATCAATGACAGCATCCGTGACCTTGCCAGTGCCATCCGGATTTACACCAAGGTCATTGATAGACGTTGGGGGGAGACATTAGATGCCCTCCACCATATGTCTTCCATGAGCCTGGACCATGCGGGATGGTTGCAACATTGATGCGGACGCATGCCAGCAACAGCAACAGCTGGCAGTGGTCGCGGATGGCCCCTGGTTCACAGCCGCTCCCGTAGTGGCAGTACCAGCCCCAGCAATGCTGGGGCTGGCCTGTCCATTGACCGTCCCAGTAGACCACGTGCACATGGCTCTGGCCAGTCCCAGCTGGACATGGGTCCAGTCATCCTACCTCTGTCTCTGAGGACAGTACCCAGTTAGGGTTGGTACCTGATACTGTACGTAGCACCCCTGCCAGGCACAGGTACTGTGTCCATGGCTGGAGACAGTGATCTGTACAGTCTAGCAGGTACAGTCTGTGGCTGTCCCACAAACTACTGTATATAGCAGCCACATGGTGGAGCTGTGTGCATGCAGACACACACACATTAACCAAACAACTAGGGCTCACACATACACACACACATTACATCAAAATTGGCCCATGCTGTACTGTTGTCCCACACACACACACACACACACACACACACACACACACACACACACACACACACACACACACACACAGACATGTCGATTGGATGGGTCAATGTCAGGCTCTGTCAAACAACAAAACACCCTGTGCATATGATGATACCTGTGTCGCCTCCTGTCATCTGTAACATTGATGGAGGAACAGGCTAACATGGTGCTGATGCACAGGGTGACACTATAGCAGTGTAGCAATATTAGCAAGTTGTCAACAGGAAAGTGTGATGACATCCTTGTAGGTATATCTCAGCAGACATTATGCATCAAAGCTCTGATTGTCAATGTAGCATTGTTTACACCACTGTTAGGTCTGAGTATGTATTGTCCACCCATGTGCCACTTGGCTGAAGTGTAATGTGTTGCCAGCATGTGTTAGTGAGTGGACAGTATGTGTGTGATGTGTGCAGTGCAGATTAGCAAGTGTACATCTGTGAACATGGTGGGTGCACACTGTCTGCATGTACGTGCATAGTGGACACATGGGACATGTGGCATACCCTGTTGTACACATTGTTAACATCTCATAGTATCTTTCAATGGCCAGTATGCATTCTACTACAGTTATGTACTAACATGGGTAGACATGTGTGTATGACATGGGTTGACACTATGCTGTGGGTGATACTGTTAGTATCTGTCAATGATTTGTGGTCTGGTAGTATACACAACCTCAACAGCATGACTATAAGCAATCATTGGATGATGTCCTGACAAATGACACACAGCCGTAGGGAACTCAGTAACAGTTGGATCCTTCCGGTGCTACACTATAACACTAACCAGTGGTAATGACCGCCACCCATTCCTGTGTCCACACCTGTTTGGCATATAGCCCCCTTAGGTACATGCAAAAACACTAGGGATGTATCCATCCAAATCTGAAAATGCATGCATTGGCCTACAATCCATTCCCTGGATGGGACGCATATCCTACACAAGGGTATCATACAGACAGATGCCTGTCATCTGATACATGCTGTATAGCAGTAAGCCGACTATGGCATAGTCATCCACATGTACTATACTTACTATCCCGTCAGTACCACATAGGTGGTAGCCCTCAACATGTATGTTGGGTACCAATGTGTACATACAGCCTCATGTTATGTCATGTGTCCCTTGGTATCCACATATCCATAGGTATTGTGGAGTCCCAAGGCATGTCACATGAGACATTAGAGGCCTGGATGCATATCCACAAGGCGGTTGTACACCTATAAAGACTGTCCATTATTGGCAGTCGTTGTGTATGAACATGTCTGACATATACCCCAGGCATATACCCTCACACACACTACTGTTAAGTAACTGTCATGGGTGTGTGGCACAGATGACCTTGGGAACGGATTACGACAGTGGATGGCCCTGTCACATACATACATATGTGACCTACGATCTGAGAAGCAGCGGCACAACCTGTCAATGGCAACAAATGTATTCATGTAGTATGCAGGCTTCACACCTATGTACTGATAAGGGGAACATGTACACA
The DNA here is from genome assembly GCF_019279795.1 of Protopterus annectens. Taxonomy (NCBI): domain Eukaryota; kingdom Metazoa; phylum Chordata; order Ceratodontiformes; family Protopteridae; genus Protopterus; species Protopterus annectens. The sequence continues at coordinate 6,492,125 of NC_056740.1, forward strand.
TATATATTTGCTATGCAGATACCTGATGTGTGCAATGCACTTACTGTTGTAATCATAATATGTCATAACATAGTAAAAGCAAAACCCACACCGCATTGACTAACAATGACACACACACACAGTCAGCACTTGCAGGATTCAAACCCCTACCTAACTATGTTATAATACTAGTGAGAGACGCATTAGCACGGAGTACGATTTGCTTTACTGGGTGCTTTTCCTTCTTCTGCTGTATTCATAGAGTGGTGACATCATCAGTCTTTCCAAAGAGGAATGTACATCTTTTGGTGTGTTTTCCCAGTCTTCAAAAAGGCCACTCCTTTCATAGACAATTACACACACCCCCCCTCACTCAAACACGCAGTCAGCATTTGCAGGGTTCAAACTCCTACCTAGCTATGTTATGATACTAGAGAAAGATGCATTAGCACAGTGGGCTATTTGCTTTATTAAGTGGCTTCTGTTCTCCTGCTGTATTCATAGGGTGGTGACATCATCAGTCTTTCCAAAGAGGAATGTACATCTTTTAGTGTGTTTTCCCAGTCTTCAAAAAGGCCACTCCTTTCAAAGACAATTACACACATCCCCCCCACACAGTCAGCGTTTGCAAGATTCAAACCCCTACCTAACTATGTTATGATACTAGAGAAAGAGACTCATTAGCTCAGCATGCTATTTGCTTTACTGGGTGATATTCCTTCTCCTGCTGTATTCATAGGGTGGTGACATCATCAGTCTTTCCAAGAGGAATGTACATCTTTTAGTGTGTTTTCCCAGTCTTCAAAAAGGCCACTCCTTTCAAAGACAATTGCACACACACACACACAGCGTTTGCAAGATTCTAACCCCTACCTAATGATATTATGATACTAGATAGAGAAGCATTAGTGCAGCACGCTATTTGCTTTACTGGGTAGTTTCCCTTCTCCTGCTGTATTTCTAGGATGGTAACATCATCAGACTGGCCATGGTAATATGTGTACACTTTGTTTTACGCCATTCCAGGAATGGTCCATGTGGGTCATCAGGTGTCAACAGCTTGAACAGGAACTCATAATCCTTACCTTGTGTGATCTATCTGTGGACACATCGACATTCCTTCATATGTCAACACATATTTATGAACAGCTTGTTGGTTTTGTGGGTACTACATGTGTCTGGGATGTTGATAAAGGGCTATTCAAAGTGTATGTGAGACATGTGTAGCTGTGTTCAGTGATGTATGTCCTGGGTGGCTGCCTTGCAAACATTCTACCATGTTTGGGAACCCTGATCCGCACATGAACATACCACAGTTAGTAGGGTTGTGTGTGTGTCAGCTTCCAATAGCTCGGTTTATGACTTCAGCCATTATGGACTCCATGGCCTTGTAGATCAGACTTCATAGGCATACTGGACTATACTTCCCATGGAGTGTTGTGCACCAACACTTGTGTGGAGTGCCATATGTTGCTGTAAAACATTCAATGGTTCCACATCCTGTGTAGGGGGGAGGCTCAGCTGACTGTTCAGGTGCAGGAGCTATTTGTTCTGTAGTTTATGCATGACATATATTGGGAATCAATGTAGTCCACAGATTGGTGTCATTCATAGGGGATACAGTGTCTGTCAGCCTGTGGTGACATGCTCAACATGCCATGTAGCTTCACTATGGACAGCTTGCACCTGTCACCCTTGGACCTTCGAATGCTGGCTAAGGCTCTTGCTACCACCATAGTGCATTTGTTGAGCAGGGCTGAAAAGAAAAACCCACCTCCATAGACATTACAGGTTAAATGACACTAAGGGTAATGCTGCTCAACACCAGATGTGTTACCCTCATATTGCGGCCACTCAGGACTCCCGTCAGTATGGGGGATAGCGATAGCGATATCTGTGCACTAACAGACGCCTAGTTCAGGGTCACATATGCACACCGGTACTACCAGGTTATGTTTCATACCATGCTTTCTGACCACAGGACTTGGAACGGACAACACAACTAGGGGGTGTATCCATATACATCACAGATACACACACCTCCGGGTTAGTAGCACTGCACTAAGCATTACAGACCATACATATACAACTACCATTGTGCAAAACTGCCTTTCAGTTTGTTGCCTGCTACAGACCACCCTCCCATACTCAGGAACCACACTCGGCTTTCCTGGGAACAGTAGAGAATATGAAGGTCTCCACAAACACCATTATATTGGGTGACTTCAGATACACAAATATTGACTGGGGATACTACTCAAGCCCCAACAACCTCACCCTACAGTCGCTACAATTTGTAAATTCATATGCTATGGCACAACCAGTCACCACAGCCACATGGGGGAATACATATTGGACCTGATCATCACCAACACGGGGACTCTAAGTTCCACACCAGCGATATACCCTTCATTGGTAAGGTCGGAACATACATACATCTCACTGGACATACATATACACTCCACACACCCATCCTGGGTAATCTTGGTATACCCCTCACTGGTGAGATCAGATCACAAACTAATCTCGCTGGAGGTCCTCATCCCACCCCCACCTGAAATAAAAAAGACCACAGTAAAGAACTTCTCGAAAGCCGACTTCACACTTCTAAAGACTAGTGTGGTCTCCTTTAAGGCCCCGAGCGGTGGAAAACAGTACTCAAGCCGCTGAATCACTTACAAATGCCTTCTACCAGCACCTGCAGGACTGCATGGATAAGGCAATCCCAAGCAAAACAAAGACTCTTTGTACCAAAGGCAAGCGTCCAGTCTGGTGGACCCCAGCCATAAACAAACTCTACAACAAAAGGAGGAAGCTACTACAAGATAGAGCAAAATCCTTAAAAGGTAAGACACCCTTGATCACTATAAGTAAAAACTAAGAGCTCTCATAAAATCATCCAAAGCAAATTTTGAGAGAAAAATAGCTAAAGACTCAAAGACAATCATAAGGCCTTCTTTAGCTATGTTAGAAACCTGGGAGGAACCTCCCAGATATGCTCAGAACTAGTTCAAAATGATGTGAAGATTACTGATCCTACAGACATTGCCAACATACTGGCTGACAGGTTCAGTGCAAACTTCTCCCCTCCCCAAAGGAGAGATATCTATACCAAGCGATTGCAGCCCCCAAACATCTCCAACGCCCAAGTGAGAACTGCTCTCTCCAAAGCAAAAACACAGCATCCATGGGACCTGATGGTGTCCCGGCTGTGTGCTCCACGAACTCAACGAGGAATTAAACCCACAGCTAGGACAGCTGTTTAATCATAGTCTTACCTCTGGATCATTACCCAGGAGTGGCGCACTGCAACTGTGGTCCCACTTCACAAGGCGGTGCCTCCACCGACCCTGGAAATTACCGCCCATTAGCTTGACAAGCCTTATCTGCAAAGCCATGGAGAGGATCATAATGGACCTCATAAATAAAGACATAGGGAATTTGCAGACTTTGGATCCATCCCAGTTTGGCTTTGTCAAAGGCAGATCATGCCTTCTAAACTTGGTTGACTTTTTCGAAACAGTCACCAAAGCCATTGATGAGGAAAGGCAGTCCATACAGCCTACCTCGATCTGGCGAAGGCCTTGATACAATACCCCACTCGGGTATCATTGAAAAACTCATCAGCTTAAATGTTAACCCATACATCACAAGATGGGTTGCAAACTGGCTGAGTGACAGAACCCACAGGGTCAGAGTTGCTGGCGCCATGTCAGACTCAAAGCCTGTCACAAGTGGTGTACCACAGGGCTCAGTCCTGGGCCCACTCTTGTTTGGCATCTACATTTTCGAAGTACAAGCAAACACAGGAGGGTTATGGCTGACAAAGTTTGCAGATGACTGCAAACTGGGCGCCATAGTGGAAAACACATCTGACACAGATATCCTTCAGAAGGGTCTCACAGAAACGGATAACTGGTGCCAGAGCCATGGCCTAAAGTTAAATGCCAAAAATGCATAGTCATACCCTTCGGAAAAACAAGGTTACCCCTAGCTACCAAATAGGTGGCAATCCACTGAGCATAGAAGAAGTTATCAGGGACCTGGGGACCCAGGTTGATAGTAGTCTGTCATTCGACACCCATGTAGCTAAAGTAGTTAGGAAGACCTTCTACATTGCCCACCTTATCATGAAGGGATTCTCATCTAGATCAAGGGAGGTCATAGTCTCCCTATACTCATCACTCATCAGACCAATGATTGAGTACAATGCCCCATTCGGAATGTATCTGACCCGACACTTGCAGCAGCTGGAGAGGCCACAAAAGTTCCTCACCAAAAGGATAAAGGGTCTCAAACATCTGTCCTATGCTGCCCGACTGAAAGAACTCCAGCTCTATTCAGTCGCCACTTGCTCAGAGGTGACCTTTGCCTAACATACAAGGCCATGTCAAACCCAGATTTGATGAATATGCTTCACCTCAAAAATCTAGATCCGTCAGAGCCACAAGGGCGGGAGACTTAAACCTCGACACGGCTATTAATAGGACGCTGGAGGGATAGATTCATCACCCAAAGACTCCTATGCTGTGGAATAAAATCGGTATATGTGAGGCAGAGCACCTCGCTGGCCTTGTTCAAGAGAAATCTTGACCAATGGATGGGAGATCGCAGATATACCCCAGGGATTACCTCAGTGTCACTGCTCAACAGAGGCACAGCAAAATAATGGGTATAGTTCCCCATACTAAAGGGGTGGCGTAAGCCACAAAACTATGGGCTAGGCTTGTAAATGCCCTCGGGCAGATAGCCTAGTATGAACCTATGAACCTATGAACCTATGAACTTCTCGTGAGCCAATGTCTCACTTCACCAAAGCAAGGTGGTATCCTTCAGAGACCCTGAGACAGTGGCAAATACGGCTCCGACTGCTGAATCCTTTACATACACATTCTATGTACATCTAGTGGACTGCATGGATTGTGCTATCCCAAATAACAATGGGACTCACTCCTCCAATGGCAGGGGACCTGTCTGGTAGACCCCAGCCATTAATAAGCTGTACAATGTCAGGAGGAAGCTACTACATGATAGAACACAATCACAGACGGGGAAAGCATCTGTGATCTGTACTAGCAGACAGCTACGATCACTCATGTACTTATCTAAGGTCTGCTTCTCACGGACAATTGCACCAGACACATAGGGCTATCACAAGGCCTTCATCAGTTATGTCAGGAACCTGGGTGGACACTGACTGATATGCTGTGAGTTACTGCATACTGACTAAACCTACCCTGAACCCACTGGCATAGCCAACATCCTGGCAAACAGGTTCAGTGCAGATGTCTCCCCCCCATCCCCCCTAGGGAGCAACTATCCATCCCAACAGAGTGTAACCTCCCTGACACCACACAGTAACAGGTGAGTGCTGCCCTCCCCAAAGCATACATTACAGCATCAATGGGACCAGTTGGTGTCCCGGCCTGCATCTTACACGAGCTTCATGACAGACGTAACCCTCACATTACATCACTGTGCAATATCGGAGTTACTACAGGATATGTACCCACGGAATGGCGTACAGCGACAGTGGTCCCACTCCACAGAGTTGGTGCCACAATGGACCACAGACAATATTGCCCTATAAGCCTAACTAGCCTGTTCTGCAAAGCTATGGAGTGTATTGTCATGGGACTCTTAAACATAGACATCGGGAACCTACAGACACTGTGTCCTACACATTTCAGCATTGTTGTGGGCAGAACATGCCTCTTGAACATGTTTGTATTCTTTAGACGGTTAACAGGTCCATCGGCATAGGGACAGTTGTACATGCAGCCTACCTGAACCTTGCAAAACCCTTCCACACAATAACCCACTGGGCCATTATGCATGGGCTCACCAGCATCGATATGGACACATATCTCACATGATGGATTGCTACCTGGATCAGGGATAGCACTCACATGGTCAGAATTGCAGGTGCCATGTCTAACTATACACCAGTTACACATGGCATCCCACACGGCTCGGTCCTGGAACCTCTCTTGTTCAGTATATATTTGTCTGACATGAAGGCTACCACAGGGGGAATATGGCTGACCTTGTTCGCACTTGACTGCAAACTGGGTGCCATAATCAACTCTCCACCTGCCACATGCATACTCCAACAGGGTCTCACAGAGATGGATGACTGGTGCCTGAGCCATGGCCTACAGCTAAATGCCATTAGTTGCATAGTCATCCCCTTTGGGAATAACAACATGCCCACTCATTACCACATAGGTAGTACTCCATTACATACGGTAGGAGTTGTTAGGTGACTGGGGACATGACTTGTTTTTACTGTCGCCTTTGACATTCATGTTGCCAAAGTGGTTGGACAGACCTTCTATATAAGCCACCTTATCCCATATGGTTTCACATCTAGATCGAGTGAAGTCATTGTGCCCCTATACTCATCACAACCATGCTTGGTTACAATGCCACCTTTGGGGTGTACCTTACCCAACACCTGCAGCAACTGTACTGGCCACAGAAGTTCCACACCAAGCAGATGTAGGGACTCGCACGGATGACCTGCACAGTTCGGATGCAGTAACTCCAGCTCTACACAGTCGCTTACCACCTACTCGGATATGATGTGTGCCTGTTGTTTACAGTAATACCCAACCCAGAATTAATGGACATGCTCCACCTCAGGATATCCGACTCCTTTGTAGCTACACACTCCAGGAACATATACCTCAGCACAAATGTTAATAGGACATGCTGGAGGGACAGATTATTATCCCAGGGCCTCCACTCACTCCGGATTATGATCACAGTTTCACATAGGCAGAGCCACCCACTGACCACCTACAGGGGACATCTTGATGGCTGTATGGGTGATCGTATGATTACCCCTGGGATATCTTCTGTGTCCCTGCTAGACAGAGGCACACTAGCCTAAACGTACATGGGCTATCTTGTGTGACCTACTATTCACTGGCACAGTGTAGTAATCTGACAGGGTTGCAAAAGCCAAACACACTCTGGCTAGGCTTGTACATGCCCGACGGCAGATAGCCTAGTATTGAACTCTGAACCTATGCTTATGTTCAGGATGCACAATATTTATTGCTGATACTGTTTGCAGGTCTTTATCGTCTTTGCTTTCCCAGTTTCTATGAACAACTTAGGTATCTGCAGAACATGTTTGATCATGACAGGGTTCCAAAATATTATATCTGTGTCTGTTGTCATGTAACTGTGTGCACAGGGCAGATTGCTGGATAGTGAGAGGTTCCTGGGTTAACACATGCAACTGCCAGATATGTGTGGCCCACTGCTGTACTCAGACATGGACTGTGTGAGCATGCCCAGTGTGACCTTTCAGTATGTTGCGATCTGAAGTCCACTACATTTGTGGATGTGTGTGAACATGAACAATATTAACATTTATACTGTGTGTGTTGGAAGTCAAGTTCTGTTCTTACTGCAGGACTCACCTTTGTGTCATAACTCAACAGGGATTATGCTGTGCCTGCAGGGTTTCCATGAGATACTTTGCATAGACTTATCAACATTCCTTCATACTGGCTGACCACTGCAATACTGTCATGGTTTAGTGGTTCAGTACTTTAACTATGGTGCACAGTATCCTGGGTTTGAGGCCCATCACTGCTTTATATTTTCATACTGAGCAGACCAGACTGCTTAAGGGCCAGTTAAGCAAATATGAGCATGTTGGCTTTTGTTCAGCTATGCCCTACTTAGACCAGGCTTGTCCGACATTGCTGTATATTCACCAACTTTGCTAGACATTGCCCAATATTACTCGACATTGACCACAGTTGTACTAGTTAGTGTGTGCAGTTCTGTTTGCATATACTACATGGTGGTAAATGCTGGTTAGCACTACCTTAAATTGCTTAACACATGGCAATCATGCCTTAGGTGGTGCTGCAGGGCTGCCTATGTCGGATGCACATACTACACTCCCTGTACATGTTTGAAAGCAGGTAGTGTCAACTTAGGCATCCCTTTTACTATATGTGCGAGTCAGAGCTATCATTTCCGGAGTTCCTACTGTGCCAGTGTATGTGCTATGCGTTGCCTCTTTGCCAAGGCCAAAGCATACTGGGCACACCTCCTTCTGCCTACTGGGGCAGGCTCAGGTTGTTCCTCCTCTGAGTCACGCTCTGCCTGTGATGACCTTGGCAATGGTGGGGGGCTGTTTGGCCCAGGCCTATGCTGGTCTTGCTGCAGCTGTTTTCACATGATCATATTATGTAGCATAGCACATACCATGACAATTTGGGTACATGTAGTTGGTGAGTACTGCAAGGCTCCACCAGATGTGTCCAGGCACCGGAACCGTGACTTGAGCAGCCCAAACACATGCTCGATTACATTTCGTGTTTGTGCGTGTGCCTCATTATGGCATTCCTGCTCAGGTGTGTGTGCATTTCTGATGGGTGTCATCAGCCACAGATCCAGTGCATAGCCAGCATCCCCCACTAGGTGGCCATGTGGGATGTCCCCATTGTCAAATGTCTGGTACAGCTGCATCAGATGCCAGATATGGGAATCATGGTAGCTTCCAGGGCAGCCAGCACACACATTCAGTATTATGCCCTGGGCATCACACACGACCTGGCAGTTGATGGAGGGGAAGCCCTTGCGGTTGAAGTAGACCCTACCCCGCTCGCCAGCTGGAGCTTTGATGTGTATGTGCGTGCAGTCTATTGCACCCACTACCTCAGGGTATTCCGCTATTTGCTGGAAGAGACGCATATTGCTGGCCAATACCTCACGGGAATTGGGGAAATATACATGATTACCGACATGTGCTGACATGGCATCCAGGAACTGATGCAGTACCCTGGATGCTGATGCCTGTGATATCCCCATCATATCACCAGTTGGTCTCTAGAAGGTACCTGTTGCTAATATTCTTAGGCCAACACATACCTTGGTTTCTACTGGGATGGGTTCCCCTCTGTTGGTTCTGTGTGTGAGGCATGGCCTGCACAGCTCAACAATTTTTTGCAGGAGGTCTCTGTCCACTCTATAGCGCTCCACTATCTCCAGCTCATGTAGCCCCTGGTAGGTTACCCTGGGCCTGTACACTCTTCTCTGTCTCCTCACTGTAGGTTGTCCAGCAGCATTTCCATTGTGACCACCCTCAGCATGTTGCATATGTTGCCTTATAACAGCAATGGCAGCCCCTAACATTTCTTTGTCTCAGTAAAGCTTTTTCAGTTTTCACTTCTATTAGCTTACTGCAGTGTCTCTTGTGAGGAACATAATGGACTGTTGTTTGCAGAGTTTTAAGTGCTAGGCTGGGTTAGGCTAGTGTACTGCCTGTGTAATTGCCTGATTCTGATTGTTTTCACCTGCTAGCTCTGCTAGTACTCCCTGGTAGCTTCCTACTATTTGTTGTGCTTCCTATTTCCTTTCAGTTTCCTCGGGGGAGGGGGCAGCGCCACGCACACAAGCCAAACACGCTCACAGCAGCTCACACGCGTGCACACATGCTTACACGGACTACAACTTGCTTATTTGGGTTAAAATGCATGCACATCAGTGCAAACGCGCTTACAACACTTTAAACTGCCTTATACATGCTTCTCCGGCTTAAACGCGTGCACTCATGCTTTCACGCATGCACACTGTCTTACTCAGGTTTACAGGCGCGCACACGTGTGCATACCCGCTCAGCAAGAAACTTTGGTGTTATTCATGGCATACACCTTCCATTTCTTGCCTTTACCTAGCCTACCTGTTTATACACCTCTTTCAATGATGTGTAAATGACAGCTGACACATGCCACTCTGCTCCAATGAGCTTCCCTTCTTTCATACATACCCCACTCGTGATGTCACCTAGCTTCTACTCTGTTACTCCCCTTATCCTACTCCTACCCTCCACTGACTGTGCTCATTTGCTAAGTAAACCTGCGATTCACTATCCTAACCCTCCTTTGCATAGGATTGCCTACTAATTTTTGGTTACATCTCTTGACTGTGCTTCCCCCCTTAGCAACCTCTACTCGGGGGCCATGTTGTCTTCAGCCTGCCATTCCCTTGCATTGTAATTTAACAATTTAAATAAAATCCACATTTGTGGGTTTTAGTTTTTATTTTTCTGTTTTTTTAGAGTGCAGCCCGTTTGCACGGCGCTGCGCTACGCTTAAACATCAGAAGTCGGAGAAAATAAAAAAATTATTTTTATTTTCATATTGCATTGGGAAACATTGCCAATGACCGTATATTTGGCCATTGGCATGCTTTCTCTACTGGATGCAACCTTTATTTGGAGCTGTCACGGCTCTGTTTTGCTATTTGCAGAATGGTACTCAGTTGTCAACTGAGTATATTTCTGCAAATAACACTGCTCTTACTCGGACAGGTTCGGGTTTCCTGAATCGCAAATCTACCTTATTTGCATGCCTTTCGGCTGCAACTGAGGTAATTTGCATGACCCGGCCCTGTCCGTGTAAGAGCCATTTTAGGAGCTCTCTTGCACGCCCCTGCAGGCTGTTCCTAGATCGCTCATCGGACATGATGGCTGCATGGAGTCTTACTCTACTCTACTCTTAGACTTCGTGCAAGCCATCGTGAATACGGCCCATTGTCTTTTGCTTTTCTGCACATCTGCCCAAACCACCATAATCTGTTCTCTTTAACCTTTACTGCAATTTAAGCTACGTTGGCTTTTGCTCTTATGTCCTCACCACCTCTAGTGTCCTTACCATACAGTAGTATTGGTCTCAACACTGTTTTGTACACTCTACTTATCAGCTTCCTTGGCTGTGTTATGCAATTATGCTATGTATTAAATACCAATTAAATTCCCAGACTGCCATGCTTACAGCAAAATAAAAGTTTTAGTGTAATATAAACTACTACATAAAGGGTGTAGCACATATAATCTAATGAAGCTGAATGCCTAAAATGTCACTGAATTTGGCCTGTGTTAACTTGTTATGCTTGTTTCAAGTCAAGTATAATGTAAATTATAGTAAGAAAGCCAAATCATCACTTTATGTATTTCTGATGTATTTGCCTTTACAAAATAAATAATTTCGTTAAACAGAAATAGGTATTTTGTGTGTTTAGCAATTTCATTTTATGCAACTGAAGTTGCACATTTTTTATAACAGAAACCATTTATGGCAAGCCTGATAATAATAATGATGATGATAAAAATTATAATGTTTAATAGTGGGCCATTGTGTTATTATTATTATTACTACTTTTCTTTTACCTTTACCACCCCAAAACCCTACTGACCCAACCAAAAAAAGCACACTCTGGAACACAACCAATAAAAATGAAACAGTGTAGCGAGATGGTAAATGAAGAGATGGAAAATTCTGAAGAAGTCCATATTTTATGGATGAAAACATTGATCTAAGGTTGTTTATTTAATAATAAACTAAGTTTATCCTTAACTGAAAGCTCCACAAACTTCATTTCCTATCTCATTTACCATCTTGCTATGCTGTTTTGTTTTTACTTATGCTCTATTGATCCATTTATTCCTCCTACTGGAACAAGACTTGGCCCATTTGTTCCCTGGTCAGGGATGAGTGCCAACCAACCATTTATCCTCCAGGACAGCAAAGAGATGAGTACCAGAAGGATATTATATGCATGAGAGTTTACTTTTTTCCCCACCTGACTCCTGCGTGGTAGCCAATGGATTATATAAATTCTGCTGTCTACCTATGAAGGAGATGTGCTTTGGCATGCTAAGTCTCTTTTTTTTCCTTGTGGTGTGTAGTTACTGCAACCTGAATTGCTGCACCCCATAAAACCCCAAGTTGCTGACTGGGATTAGCAGTGCAGTGCCTCTATCTACATCTCTCCTTCCAAGATGGGAGAGGTGACAATGGACACTCACTTCCACCCCCCACCACACCCACGTCTTCCAGCACTCCAAACTGCTAATCAAACGTAGGGGGCAGTAAGGGATTTTTCCTCTCTTTACCACAGGGTAGGGAGAAGTTTTCATTACATTCTTGAGGGTCTGGTATCAGGAGACGAAGTAGGAAATGATGACTTAATACATTTTCTTTAAATATAGAATGATAGTTGGGCTATATGTGACTTTTGGCTTTGTTGGCCTGAATCTGTCCATAAAGACTTAAAAAGGAAAAAGCCCTGGACATTCAGAAGCCATATAGCTGAAACACTTAATGTCCTTAAGGGGTCATTTGCATATATCCCATGGGGCTCTATTCCAGGAGGTTTAAGGTATCACATAGTGAAAACTCCTGCTTGGCTAGGTTTTTCTTGCAGTTTTTACTAACTGGTTTGTCTGTGTATCTTTTTCACTTTTTGGTTTTGTTTGCTAGTTGGGATATTTTGCAGACATATTAATGGTTATGGACATCAGCTGGGTTTAAAGTCCCTCTATTTCTAGAGTATAGCCAGTCTGCTTATGCTGTGCTGCTGTGGTCATAAGAAGGTTGAAATGTACATGTCCATAGCTAATGGCATTTGGCTTTGTTGGAATGAATTTGTCCATAAAGACTTAAAAAGGAAAAAGTCATGGGCATTCAAAAGCCATATAGCTGAAACACTTGATATTCTTAAGGGGTCATTTGCATATATCCCACGTGCCTGTATTCCAGAAGGTTTAAGGTATCACACAGTGAAAACTCTAGCTTGGCTAGATTGTACTTGTAATTTTTGTATATGTGTGTGTATATATATATATATATATATATATATATATATATATATATATATATATATATATATATAAATATATATATCTATATATATATAGATATATCTATATCTATATATATATATATATATATATATATATATATATATATATACACACACACACAGTGGATATAAAAAGTGTATACACCCCTGTTGAAATGAAAGTTTTTTGTGAATGAGACCACAATAAATAATTTCAAAAATTTTTCCCACCTTTAATGTCACCTATAACCTGTACAATTCAATTGAAAAACAAACAAATCTGTTAGGGGAAAAAATATAAATATATATAGGGTCTATATAACTTAATAAAAATATATATTTGTTGAATACGTATTCATCAAACTCTAAACATTGAAATTAATTTCAACATACCTCAGACTTTTTTCAGGGTTAGGAAGCACTTGCCCATCACCACAACTTTGCCCTTTTCCCCACTGTAGTAAAATCCTGGAGTTGGTATATATAGTTGGGGGGGATGAAGCCCCGCATTTGGGTGGATTTGATTTAGTGTGGTGTGTGTTGCAGAGTGCTAGTGGGCGAATGGTTCCTAGCCAAAATTAATTCCAGTGTATAGAGTTCAATGAATACGTATTTCAATTTAATGATATAGACCCATATATATATATATATATATATATATATATATATATATATATATATATATATATATATTTATAGTCCAAAAAGCCATTGGTGCACGATACAACAAACCACAGTGTCCGGAGAACAAATAATTCTATAAATCACAAAGAAACACCCCAGCACTAAAAAGATACAGCAGCAAAGTAATGCAAATAGGAGTATTTATTCAGAACACAGTCTGCAGCACAGACCAGTTTCACCACATGGCATCATCAGTGTGTGTCTTAGTAAGCAACCAACACATATTTATACAGCAGCATTTACAGACACAATGCACCACCTACATATACCCCTATATTCCAATATAAAGTATATCAGTTATAAAAGTATCTCAATATACCTGCAAAAGTTCATGTCACCACAAGAAAAAAAACACAAGAAAAAAAAAACGCAAATATTGTAAAGACACACAACATGAGTGATAAATATACTCTAACCCATCAGTATACTTTATACATATACAATCATGCTGGTATCAAGATCTCACCTAACAGAGAAATACACCCTACCTTTGGTCATTGAGTCCTGGTTTAAATAGGGCCCCTAAGTTAACTATCCATCTACGTTCTTTGTTCAACAATATTTTATGTCTAAAAGATTCATTCATAGCTTGTCCTTTCACAATATCAATGCCTACAAACACAAAATGGGAAGTACTGTGCACCAGTGTGTGTTTATATAAAGCACTTCGGATACGCTTGCATTTTATATCACTAATATGCAAAGCTATCCTCTGTTTTAAAGTACATGAGGTTTGCCCTATATAAAAAGCTCCACACTGGCATACCGCCAAGTAAATAACCCATGCACTTGTACATTTGATCAAATATCAAATATCATAAAATTTTCTGGTATTAACCGAAGTCAAAGATTAAGTTTTTGAAATTAACTTACAATATTTGCAATGCCCACAATATGCACTAACCCACCCCTATATGTTGTAATTCCATAGATGGATAGTTTCCTTTTTTGAAAGAAGAAAAATATTGTCCCAGGGCTTTACCCTTACGGTAACCAAAATTGCATTTCTCATCTACAAGTGTGGCAAAAAATGGGTCCGATTGTAATATATGTCAGTAGTTGGAAATTACTGTTTTAATCCTGAAAGTATTACTACCAAACGTTTTTTAAACAGAGGTTATTGTGAGTCAGTTGTTAATAAGGCATATTTACAGTCCAAGACCTATAGTAGGACCAGTTTACTATATGATTTTCATAGTCAACAGACATCCATCAAGGGTAAATTGAGATTTATTACCACATTTGGTAGTAATATACCAACTCCAAGATCGCGTTACAGTGGGAAAAAGTTAATTTCCTAACCCCACTGTATCAAGCCCCCCTGCAGAAACATAGTAAAAAGTGTGTTTGGTAGTTTGGTGTCATTTTATGTCATTATATGTGGAGGGGGTGTTATTTTCATGTGATTTGTATTGTTAGATGTTATGAAATTTGATGTTATGGGTTTTAGATGTTTTGGGTTTTAGATGTTCTGGTCTCAATGTTATGAAATTAGATGTTATGGGTTTTAGATGTTTTAAAGGGGACTTTTATGGTGCATGCCGTGGTGGTATGGCAGTAGCATTGTTACCTCACAGCAAGAGGTTTTCCCGTTCGATTCTCGGCTGGGCTTGGGAGTGCCTTCTGTGTGGAGTCTGCATATCCTCCCCACGGTTGGGTAGCGTTCGAAAGACATGTAAAAATCTACTGCCAATCAATAGTGAACCGGAGTTCTGCTGTGGTGACCCCTTACCAGGAAAGCCGAAAGACAAACAACAACATAATGAATGGTGCAAAATTCTGAGAATAAAATCTGAACAGTTGAGAGGTATGCACGGTTTGACAATGAAGCATTATTTCATAAGAAATATGGTTGTCAGGTGATTGAAACAGTTTTCCTGAAGAGGTAGTCATATCAGCAGCAATTACCTCATTAAAAATGCATGTGAAAAGCATTGCACCATATGTGGGCTTGAAATGGTAGGATAACCCTCCCATCCTATTCATTAAACACTGCACAGACTATGGGTCATTGGAACCATAATTTCCATAACAGTTTGAAAATGTGGGTAGTCTGGGGTAATTGCAAAAATTCCATTGGTGTGTTGTTACATGACAGAAGGCTAAGGCGATGAGATGCTAACCAGCTTCATCCTGTAGATCAAGGTGTGACTCCTTCAATCTCCACTTGCAAGATCTTCAAGTTTGAGCAAATGGATTTTAATTTTGTTTAGTGAGTTAATGGACTGATAAGAAATTTTACCATTTGCAGGCTCAGCTATAGCTGCATTATGCAACAAGAACACAGACAGAAGTACAAAATTACATATAAAATGATAATTTACAAAGTTCTTGACATTACAAAAGATAAATGCTGAAATGAGCATAATACTACATTCTTAATGGCTTGGTGTTACAAACATAGGCTAAGCTAATGGTGTAAATTAGATTATAAGAACAGCCATATACATATGTAAAAATGGGTCATTTGTAGGTTTAACTGAAGTCTGAGAAAGGAGGTGCAGGACACAGGGTTACAGTAGGAAGGCCTGACCTCACAGAACAGGGAACCTTCTAACCCTCTAAGATACAACATTTTTGGATTCAGTATATAACTGCACTTCTTGCAGTCCTGAGCATCATGCATGTAGTCCAATGGAGCTGCACACAGTCACTTGATCACTGAAAGACGACTAACGTACGAGAATGCATTCATACAATGAAACACAAGTATTGGCATATGCTGATGGTGATTGATAACTGCCTCTCATTGTCATTATGGATATGTTACAGCCATACCTAATAAAATTTAATGGCAAGAAATTTGAAGGCTGAGTTTGCACAATGAATAATGTACAATATCATCCTAAGCTGCAAGGAAAAAAAAATGGGGTTCGGATACCAAAAGTAAAACTATCATTGTTAGAAAAATATGTATTAATGTGTGCATGTTTAATGCAAATTAGTAGTTAAAAGAATTAACAAGTTTTTCATTCTATTTTATATGCACTGTTTTTTATACAAATTGAGTTTCATATGAGAACTGAAAAAGATGCTTTTTGAAACTGCAGTATGCTTTCTGAAACTTGCAAGATGCCCTCTGACCTAGTAACTGCTAGCACAGCAATATTCATGTTTATGCCTTTTGGAAATGTACTTGAGAAGCAGGTGCTTATCTGCTAGGTCAGGAACGAATGAATGAACAATGCTATATCCTGTAAATGTAATGATTCTAAACAATCAGCTCTGTTCGAAGTATGAGAACATGTACAGCTGCAGAAGCTTAGAGATAAAGTAGACAAAGGATTATTAGAGAAATGAACTGCTAGCTTTGTGCTTGAATTAGCCATAGTACCTTGAATGGTAACATAACATATATCTAGCCGGTGGTAACCAAGGCCACAATGTTTTCCTTAGGAAGTTTCTCACAAAAATTGATAAATCAGCAGAAAATCCATGAGAATGGTGGTCAACAAGTGATGATGAAAAGACTTATAACTTGCTACGTCAGCTTGGTAGGCAATGTCTTATTAGAAAATGTATAAAAATGAAAGCATTTCCTGTTTCTAGTCAGACAAACTCTGTAATAGCACGTTTTTGTCTCCTTGCTGCAAGATTAAAGTGCCTTAACCTGAACCTACCGTGTTTTGATCATTTTTAAAGTATATTTTTCCTTTAACAGTTTGGTCCTTCGGACCGGAAAGTATCTCTCGCTCTAGGCTTAGGTCAGAATTGGGCCCCGGTGGCATGCACCCGTACGGAGAAGAGGCCAAATCGGCTCTTCTGTTTTGAAAGACCTCCGACTGAATTGTCGTTCGAAAGAGGCCAGCCACTGTTTTCTGATCTGGGATTGGAGGACGAGTCAACGATCCGGTGGATCAACTCACGGAGGGTCAGGTAAGGAGGAATTTACCTTTTTCTGTTTTAGATCAGGGACTAGTTACAGAATTGTTTTTTGTCAGGAGGACTTGCATGTGCAGATCAGGGACAAAAATGTTACTGTATTGTCATAGATCAGGGAAACAGAATAGGTAGACAGTTATTCTAGATAAACTGTGAAAAGGTGTAGAACTGTGGTACCACGTGATAAGACGGGTTACATAACAAATTACAGTTTAGCTAAGGCAACATGTGAAATCAGTGCACGAACAATTCCCGAGACCCGCCCCTAACTGAAGTCGCGAAATATATGCAATTACAGCATGTCGATAATATTAAGTACTATGCGAAATGGGTTGAAAAATACAAATTTGATGGTAATTTAGATAAACCTGCACTTGTTAAACTTGTCAGACAACTGAAAACAGACGCGAAAGGTCAGTTGAAAAAACAGCGGTAATTAGGAGTCCCTCAGGCACAAAGGTGGCTTGAGGAGGCAAATCGCAGAGAACAAAAGATTAAAAATTCAAAAGCAATGTTCTTAGATAAAGAAGATAACAACTTGGTAATAGCAACGGTCCCTCCTCTGCCCCCTCCGCTTCCCTTACCAGAATATGAAGCGAGTGGACAAACCGATCCACCTCCGCTATACCCAGTTGTTCCTGTAAAATCACAACTGTTTGTTAGGGATCCTATCGAGACTAGGTCTCGAACACGTAACTTGAAAGGGGAAACTGAATTATATGAGATGAATAAAAAGTCACGAACTATGAGTGAGGAAGAAATATGTCCACTCATAGAAGTACCGAATCCACAGGCAGGGCAGGCAGGACAGGATACAACTCTCTTGGTTTATAGACCATGGACACCGGAAGATATCTGGAAAGCCACAGAGGGAATTCCCCATCCGAAGGTTAATTTTAGAAAATTTTTAGAAGACTTACAGGGTATGAGATTAAGTTACCATTTGAATGGAGAAGAAGTAGAAAAAGTAGTTAGACAAATTGTAGGTCCAGATTGGCACATGATCAGTGGCAACTGGAATCCTTGTGATGCAGAGGTCAGACCACTCCCACACAGTAATGCAGAATTGGATAACAGAGTAAAAGGTCTGACAGACCGAATCTCTGAAAAGTGGAAGCCTAGGGCTGATTGGACTTGCATTAATCAGTGCATACAGCAAGAAGGTGAAACTGTTGACAGATATTATGCTAGATTATTAGAGTGTTTTAATAACCATTGTGGAATGCAGATACCTAAAGATCAAACACATGATTCCCCATATAAAAGGTAGTATTACTCTCATTAACAGCTTTATTACAAAGCACATGGTAGATCATCGTACAGGTAGATTACAGTCATTACTTGAATATGCAAGACATGCCAAAGGCATTTTAATAGCAAAAAAAAAAAAAAGCACAAGTATTTGCAGTAGAAGATGGGTCAGAAGTCTTTGTAGTGCAAACTGGGAAAAAGGGTAAGAAAAATGCCCAGGGAAACAAGCAATCTGATAAGCGATCAGAAGATTTTGAGGAAAGAAAGAAAAGGGGTGAATGTTTTAAATGTCGGAAAAAAGGACATTTGGCAAGGGATTGCAGGCTAAATAAAAAGGTAACTACGGAAGATAAAGAGGGTGAGGAATGACTATATGATAGTCAGGAATCATTGAATGAAAACAAACAAGAAAAGACAAATGCGAGTGTGGTAGCCAGGGTACAGGATGTGACAGAAGGGATAGAGGATGTACATGAATTCATAGATGATGAAGAAAATGAAATTTTGGATTTGGCATTATTGAGCCTGGAGCTCTACTTAGCAGACACAAAACCAGAAGTTACACTTCTGGTAGAAGGGAGGGAAGTCAAATTTTTGTGTGACTCAGGGGCTTCACGGACCCTGATACATCCTTCCAAATTACCGGAAGATTCAGAATCACCAGATTACGTACTAGTAAAAGCAGCTAATGGACAGCTGTATCGGGAGCCACTCTACCATGACATAGCAATAACTGACCCCGTTTCAGGAATGACCCAGAAAAGCAAAATTGTTGTCTCTGCAAAATGCCCAGTAAATCTCTTGGGCAGAGACTTAATGCAGGTATTTGGCATAGCCGTAGTCCCAACCATGTAGGGTATGGAAGCACAGCGACAAATGGATACTTTTGTAGTGCGAACAGAAGGTGAGACATATTATTGGTACAGCCAGGACTTGGTTACGACTGGTCCAGGGGCAGTAAGCGAAGAACTGATGAATGTAGCCATCAGTAAATCCCCCTCCCTTGACACTGACAAACAGCATTTGTTGCATTGTACTCTATATTACTGTAATAGACCAGGACCTGATAAAGAATATGAGCAAGAATTATTTCAGGACCATGCAAACAGGTTAGTATTACGAAATTTGTACTGGGACTCAGAAGGAAACAGTGTAATAAGCTGTTCATTGCCCCAGGAATTCTTAGCACTTAACAAATCTAATCGATTGCCACATGTGAGCTTAACTAAAAATAGAAATTTGAAGTGGGCAGACTTAGGAGAAAAAGTCACGAGGTGGGAAAAACAGAGTTAGAACTCTCTGAACAAGGAGTACAGAAGCAGAAATTGAATTGGATAACACAACACACCCAGCTGTGCACTCACAGGCCAGTGAGGATAGCTGAGTATTACTCTTACTGGAAGAAGAGGAAAAAGCCTTACGAGATATACCAGAGACTCTCTGGTTAACAGGGAAATCAGATGTAGGACTTATTTGTACAGCAGGACCAGTTACTATTACGCCAAAATCAGCATTTAGACCTCAGAAAAGACGGTATCCCTTAAGAAAGGATGCAGAGATAGGGATCAAACCTATAACAGCAGCCTTACTTAAGGAAGGAGTCTTAATAGAATCTCCTGACTCACCGTGTAATACACCCTTATTTCCTGTTAGGAAAGCAAACGGGGAATGGCGTATGATCCAAGATCTACAGGCTGTAAATGATGCAGTTATACCCAGGGCACCAACGGTGCCAGATCCACACACCTTATTAAATGATTTGAAACCTCAGCAGAAGTATTTTTCTGTGGTAGATATTAGCAATGCATTTTTCTCGATACCGATACACTCAGACAGCCAACATTGGTTTGCATTTACATTTCAGAGGAAACGGTATACATATACGAGGCTACCACAGGGATATTGTGAAAGTCCAACAATATTTGCACAAGAAATGGCAAGTAACCTGGCAGGATTTATCCCACCAAAAGGTAGTCAGATTTTACTTTATGTAGATGATATTCTGCTGGCAGCCCCCACCCAGCAAGAATGCAGAGAGGATACCATAGCATTATTACAATTTTTAGCTACTCAAGGACACAAGGTAAACAAAAACAAACTACAACTTTGGAGAAAACAAGTTAAATACCTAGAATATGTAATATCCAAAGAGGGTAGAATTTTAGATGAAGACAGAAAAACAGCAATATTACAAGCACCTAGACCAACTACCAAGAAGGAAATGATGTCCTTCCTGGGAACTACTAACTTTTGTCGGAGTTGGATACCGAATTATGCTTTGGAATCTGCTCTGCTGACTAATTTGATATTCAAAAAGCCGATGGCAGCACAGGATTTATTACAGTGGACACCAGAAGCAGAAGCAGCTTTCTGCAGGCTAAAACAACTGATAGCATCTTCCTTAGTTTTAAGATTACCAAACTATCATAAGTGATTTTTTCAAACTGTAGATTGTAAGCAAGGTTATATGACATCAGTGTTGACACAGCAGCATGGGGACAGACAACGCCCCATAGCTTACTATTCATCACAGTTAGACCCAGTGGTGCAATTCTTGCCCCACTGTGTACAAGCAGTAGTTGCAGCTGCAATGGCAGTGCAGGCTTCAGCCTCAGTAGTGTTGTTCCACCCTCTCACTTTGAGAGTGCCTCATGCAGTCTCAATCATTTTACTGCAAGAGAAAGTAGCATATCATTCGCCTATTAGAACATCTTTCCTGTATGACTATACTGTTGAGCCAACCTCATATGACAATTGAACGATGCACAACTTTGAATCGTCAACTTTGCTCCCAACCCCTGCAGATGGCAAACCTCACTGCTGCCTGCAGGAGATTGAACAAAAGACACTACCTAGACAATACCTTACAGATGTTCCCTTGGATGATGCCGAGGTGACATACTATGTGGACGGCTCGTGCAGGAGGGGTCTTACAGGACAGAATCTAGTGGGGTATGCAGTAGTTTCTGATACCGAGATTTTAGAAGCAAAGTCTTTACCACACAACTTATCTGCACAAGCAGCAGAACTGATTTCCTTGACAAGGGCATGTACCTTAGCAGAAGGTAAGAAAGTGAATATTTTTACTGACAGCCAGTATGCTTTTTCTACTGTACATGTTTTTGCGCAGCAGTGGAAAAATAGAGGAATGATAACATCTACTGGTAAACCAATTAATCATGCGCAGTTTATTTTAGATTTATTAGACTCTATTCAGTTACCTCAAAAAGTAGCTATTTGCAAATGCATAGCTCATACCAAGCAACAGGACAGAATTTCAAAAGGTAATGTGAGGGCTGACACAGCTGCAAAACAGGCAGCTTCAGCTTCAGAAGCTTTTCTTTTGAGTGCGAAATTACAACCCTCTGAGATTTTAGATTTAGAAATGTTAAAAACAATGCAAACACTTACTACAAATGTAGAAAAACAAAAGTGGATAAAACGAGGAGCAATCCTTGAGAAGGGACTGTACATCTCCAAGGAAAAGAAACCAATTCTACCATTTAACTTGTTTAGATATGCAGCTTTGTTGAGCCATGGGCAGAGCCATGTCTCAACAGGGGGGATGGTACAGTTAGTGAATCGAGTGTTCACGACGTATGGATTTACTAATTATACAAAAACTTTTTGTGCAGCATGCCATGTTTGTAACAAGCATCATGCACAAGGGGCATTGAAGCCTAAACAAGGGAGTTTCCCTACACCACCGTATCTGTTTCATACTATTTGTATGGATTTTATAGAACTGAACAAATGTGAAAATAAAAAGTACTGCCTCATCATTATAGATATGTTTTCTAAATGGGGGGAAGCTTTTCCAACTAAAAATCTAGATGCAGCTACTGTTGCAAAGGTCCTTGTTAAAGAAATTATACCCAGATTTGGCATACCGGAAAAGATTTATAGTGACAATAGCACACATTTTGTAAACCAAACAATACAACAACTTAGTCGTTATTTCGGGATATCATTGAAAAACCACTGTGTGTATCACCCCCAATCTGCAGGATTAGTAGAGAGGCACAATGGGGTATTGAAGAATAAGCTTAGGAAATTGATTAGTGAGATACAAAAGAACTGGGTGCACTGTTTACCTCTAGCACTGTTGAGCATGAGAACTGTTCCAAATGCAAAGGGATTAACTCCTTTTGAAATTTTGTTTGGGAGGGCATATTATACACCTCAGTGGAAACCTCTCATGTCCGCAGAGCAGGAGGCTGACAGTTCACTCGCAGGGTATATGAGGCGATTTTTGAATAACAAACTTTTGCAGTTAAATTCTGTTTCAGATAAAGAGCAACCGAAATCGGAAGCAGCAGTAGCCCCAGGCACCTGGGTCTGGGTGAAGATTGTGAAGAAAAAGAACTGGAGTTCTCCGGAGTGGGAAGGGCCGTACCAGGTACTACTGTCGACACCCACTGCAGTCAAGATCGCGAAGCGAGCATCCTGGATTCATTTGACACACTGTAAATTGGTTAAGAACTTTGAACTGGACAAAAACCTTGTTACTGTTGTACAACAAGAACAAAATGGCCAGTTATAGAGTGAATAGAGACATTGAGCAACCTCAGAAAACTTGCATGATCATTTTGATAACTATGCTAATTACATTGTTCTTTTTGTTGAGGCCTTTCCTTTTTCCTGCCACAAGAGTTGAAGTGATTAAACGTGATGAGCCAAACATAGACTGGCATCCGAACTTTAACACTTATCAGGCGATTACACGTGTGTATGCTGAGACTTTTAATGTTTCGAACTGCTGGGTCTGCACGGCCATACCAACAGCATACGGGGGATTATTAATGACTGCTATCCCCCTAGGGGTCAATGAGACCTGGGAAAATCTGTTTTTTGACACTGTAGCTATTAAAGCATATGATAAGGTAGCAGTGTATTTGCCTGTGACACAAAAGGGAATTGTATGTTTTTACAAAAATGATAACATACAGGTGGGTTGGAGCAAGTGTAATGTGACCGTACAATATAAATGTTATACAAAAGCAAACGATTTAGGTGGATCTTGTAGTACAGATTATAACTCATTTCTTAAATCTATGCATAAAACTGTTGATCAGGTACAACGTAATCATGTACTTTTTAAACAGTTATCTGCGATAGATAGGAAAATGTTTCATGCAGGGCAGTCATTTCGCAACAAAGTAACCACTAAAGTAGAGGACTGTTATTTTGTGTGTGGTAAAAAAGCATATAAATGGTTACCTGAGAACTGGTCCGGTAGTTGTTTTTTGGGATACCTGGTCCCGCCATACGACACACTGCAGTCTTGCCTCAGGGAAATATTCAAAATACTCGAGATATAACCAAAAAGACTGTTAAAAAACCTGAGAATCCAGTGGGACAGATCAAGGTGGGCTGGAAAGACCATCATAGTGTGGGAACCAATCTTACGCACATGGACTTGAGTGATGCTGTCATATCGTGGGCAGGCATATTACCTGCATATGGTGCAGTTAAATAATTTGGGAGCTGCGGAAACTGTCTAAACTTCTCGAAGTAATGAGTAATGCAACTTTTTCTGCTCTTGAACTGATAACTGATGAACTGAATGCAATGAGAACTGTAGTGCTCCAGAACCGAATGGCTCTTGACTTCACCCTAGCAGCGAGGGGTGGGACGTGCGCTTTAATCAAAATAGAATGCTGTGCGTTTATCCCAGATCATCAGCACGAGATTAATGACCATCTTGAGGTAATTCAGCAAGTGTCGGCCATGACCAAACCAGGCCCAAACCCACTGACGGACTTTTTCCAGAATTTGTTTGGGGGGGTGGGGCTCCATCCTAATGAACATTTTTATTGCCATTGGGGTGGGATTACTCCTGATAGGAGTTTGCGTTTGTTGTGGAATCCCCTGCATGAAGAAACTAATTAAAGAATTTATAGACATATCAGTTTCTGAGACTATGTATCAGAGTACTGAATTTGAAGAGCTGCTAGAATGTGAAACACTTTCATAAAGTTTAAACTGAATGACTTTCTTAACTGCAAATCCTGATTGGAAGAGGTTAAGAAAAGAAGCAAACCGTTTATTCTTTTTTTGAAAATAGAATTAAAAAGTATTAATAGGGGGGAAATGTTAGAAAAATATGTATTAATGTGTGTATGTTTAATGCAAATTAGTAGTTAAAAGAATTAACACGTTTTTCATTCTATTTTATATGCACTGTTTTTATACAAATTGAGTTTCATATGAGAACTGAAAAGATGCTTTTTGAAACTGCAGTATGCTTTCTGAAACTTGCAAGATGCCCTCTGACCTAGTAACTGCTAGCACAGCAATATTCATGTTTATGCCTTTTGGAAATGTACTTGAGAAGCAGGTGCTTATCTGCTAGGTCAGGAACGAATGAATGAACAATGCTATATCCTGTAAATGTAATGATTCTAAACAATCAGCTCTGTTCGAAGTATGAGAACATGTACAGCTGCAGAAGCTTAGAGATAAAGTAGACAAAGGATTATTAGAGAAATAAACTGCTAACTTTGTGCTTGAATTAGCCATTGTACCTTGAATGGTAACATAACATGTATCTAACCGGTGGTAACCAAGGCCATGTTGTTTTCCTTAGGAAGTTTATCACAAAAATTGATAAATCAACAGAAAATCGATGAGAATGGTGGTCAACAAGTGATGATGAAAAGACTTATAACTTGCTACGTCAGTTTGGTAGGCAATGTCTTATTAGAAAATGTATAAAAATGAAAGCATTTCCTGTTTTTAGTCAGACAAACTCTGTAATAGCATGTTTTTGTCTCCTTGCTGCAAGATTAAAGTGCCTTAACCTGAACCTACCGTGTTTTGATCATTTTTAAAGTATATTTTTCCTTTGACAATCATATTTATGAAACGGTCTGAATATGACTAAAGCATTAAAAATGGCACACATTGCAACCACAAAGTTGCTAAATTGAATGCATCCTATTAATATTCACAAGGAATTTTAGTATGGCTGTATTTTATGAATGTGTTAATGACCAATAGTAATAAAACATTTCAAATTCTCCCCAGAGGTCAGATTTGCATAATGAATGCAAACATCCATTTGTGCTACTAAAGATATTTTATTTTGGGCTGTGCTTGGCAGAAACTATAGCAATCACACACACACACAATATATATATATATATATATATATATATATACACACACACACACACACACACACACACACACACACACACACACACACACACACACACACACACACACACACAGATATAGATATAGATATAAAATAGCCTAAAATAACTTTTCTGGAGTTCTGATCTAATATACTTTTATGCTCTGGCCATCTAATAATAAATACATCTTTATGAGTTAAGATGGCAAAAATATTCATCTTCTGCCTTGAAGTTAATCTCCTAGAGCAAACATCAAATTACATTTCAGGAAAGAATTGCATAGTGACAACAGGATTAGTTCAGTAAGTAAGACCACACGTATGATTAGCAGCTGATAAAAATACAAGAAACGGATAAACCACTGCCTTCAAACCTTAATGCAGGACAATGAATGGGGAAATTCTGAGCTGGTACAAGCACTTCTACAGTACTCTGGACACTTACTGATAACATATTCCTGGCCATGGAATGTGGCATTCTCACTGGAGATATCTTTACTGATCTCACTAGTGCTTCTGATCTGGTTGACATAGCAGTCTGTTAGATCACCTAATTGATATTGGAATTAGCCCAGATACAGCCTCCTGTTTAAAAATAAAATATCTTCCCAGTTGGTACTTCTGTGTTCAGTTTCAGAATGCCCTCTCTGCTTCCACTCCTCTCCTTAAAGGAGTCCCTCAAGGCTTCATTCTGGCTCTCCTTCATTTTTTCATGTTCATTAACAAAACACCACTTGACCTTCCTCACATCTCTCGCTTACCTTATGCTAATGACGTGGTCTTATTTCACTCAAACCTGACCTTCTCAGCCGTACAACAACTACAAGGTTACTACCTTTCTCTTATCAAATGGCTTAATAACAAAAAGCTAGTTCTGAACACTTCCAAAATTAAAACAATGCTGCTTGGTACCTTCTTTAAATAGAAGAAAAACTTTCAGTCACTCCCTATCCATGAACACCTTGACAACCCCATTGATGATGTCAACTCCTTCAAATATCTTGCTATGTGGCTTGATTGTACACTGAACTTTCACCTTCGCCGAAAATGACTATGGAAGAAACTTAATTTCCTCCTGTTTTGCTCCTATAAAATTTCACCCTTTCTCTCCAGACAAGCCAGAAATGCCATAGCCAAAGGCATTCATTCTACTGACACAGCTTGAATATGGACTTCCATTATTTGTAGCAGCAGCATTCAAGCAAAACTCTTCCACCATCCAAATTATAAGCAAGTCTACCTGTTATTTCATTACCCACTCCCCAGAAATGAGCATCAGTGTATCACTCTTGCTACTTGTCACACAATGTGCCAGCCTGCTTCTTGGAGCATAACTGTACAAGCTAATCAAAGAGCACTGATGTCCTTCCCTCTCCTCCAACCTCTTCAGACCCCCCCCCAGTTACAATCTTACAAGGCTTAACCACTCTGGTTCACTTCTCCAGTGTTCCAGCATCAGATTTCATTGCACGTATCATGTTTTCTTCTCCCTCAGTCTCAAACTCTGAGAATTCCTCCTTACTAATCTTAAAGATCTCACCTCATACCCATCATTTTGTGCTCACCTTAATGATCATCTCCAGTCCAAGTCCACTTGCAAATTATTTCCCTCTGGACACATCACCTAATTCCCCACTCTCCCCTTCACCAGTCAGGAACCTTTGTCTTCTTCACATTATTTCCCTACACTTTTATGGGACCCACATTTTATATATTGTGCATAGTTAATTTATGTGTGCCCTTACCTTACTTTTGCTATCTTTTACACTTTGTGCCTTATACTTTCACTGTTTCCTTCTCTTCTTCCCTTCTTACTGTAATCATCCATTCCTTTTATCCCTGCACTGTCTACTTTATTTTCATTATAATAATAATAATAATTATTATTATTATTATTATTACTGTTATTGATTCATTACTATCATTACAACATTTTGCTTGTATTCATAATATTTCCTTTTAACTTGCTTGCTTGCTATCATTTACATTTGTCTAGGCTGAGACTGCAATAGGTCCATTTGGATCAGTGATCTATCTCGGTTACTAAATTGAATTACTAAATAAATAAACAAATAAATACATGAATAAAATCTCACAACACTAAATTATAGACCCTACATCTGTTTCCATTTGGCTGCTGAAGAGTGGCTATATTGCTTCAGAATGAGCAAGATTGACATTGTTTCTGACCCAATTTGCATAAATAGGATGGGAAGTGTGGTGGTCACTTCCACTCAGGTATCATGGTACACTGGGTGAGAAATAAAATGGTGGATCGCATCCATCATTGTAAATTAAAATACAATAACAAATTAAAAAAAAAAAATATATATATATATATATATATATATATATATATATATATGTGTATGTATATGTATATATATATATATATATATATATATATATATATATATATACACACACACATACATATGGGTCCCCTTCGAATGGTCGACATTTCACAATGTTGACATTCATATGGCCGAGACCATATGATCGACATTTGAAATGTCGACCATGGAGAACGGGCATCTCCCTACAGTGCAGAATGGAAAGATTTGCACTTCTGCACTGTAGTGCGATCTTGGAGTTGGCATATTTAAGTTCCGGGGGTGTGGGAGGTGGAGACCCCCACAGGGGGTGCAAAGTTTTTTTTTTTGTTTTTTATGTTCTACTTGTATGGTCGACATTTCAAATGTCGATCATATGGTCTCAGCGATATGAAATTCAACATTGTAAAATGTCAACCATATCAAGTAGACCCATGTATGCATATATATATATATATATATATAAATATATATATATATATATATATATATATATATATATATATATATACATATATATATATATATATATATAAACCACCAAAAAAAATGGAGTACGCCTGGTAAAAAGTACAAACAAACACTGGTACCAGTCGCAGCGAACGAACCACAAAAAGCTATTCAACAGTTTTAATATATATAATATATAGTATTGAAGACATGTTGTGGCAGTTTTGTTCTATACTTCAGTAAACTGGATTTTTAATCCTGGTGACATCATCTTTTCAATGAAGCCTGCATTTATATAGAAGATGTGTAGTGGCGGTTTTCTTAACTATTTCAAAACTGTTGAATAGCTTTTTGTGGTTTGTTCACTGCGACTGGTACCAGTGTTTATATACATATATATATATATATATATATATATATATATATATAAAATGGACAACTTTTATAACTTGACATATGGGATGCTAGTAAATCAAGCCTTTATTTTGGCTAGCAGCCTAGGAACTTGTCTGGGGAAGTTAGGAAAGGAATGTCATTTTTTTTGGCTTTCCCAAGGTAGGGAAAGGGACTGCAGTTCATTCCCCTCATTTGGACTGGCAGTATTTGCACAACAGGGTTACCATGTGTGGATACATGTATGCATGCATATGAACCTTGTGCAATCGACAGTGGAAGCCCCAGTAGTGGCTGGGGGACAGAGTTAGGTACAGAGCTAAAAAAGCCATAACTTATGCAGTAGATGACAGCACCTCATTCAGCAATCAACTCCTGTTTCCTAGGAGAATGAATGAGTTGACTGAATGGCCAAGGAAGTCATTTGATAGTCATAGGAGGGATCAAGAAACAACAAAACAACAAACAGTAAAGTTAGGTCTTCATTAATGCCCATAATGGAATAGGGGAAAGAACCATATACAGTAGAAGTGTATGTGTTTATGTGTGTATTTCTGAGTGTGTGCTGATATATATATATATATATATATATATATATATATATATATATATATACATATATATATATATATATATATATATATATATATATATATACAGAGAGAGAGAGAGAGAGGGAGAATAAGATATACAGATTTTTTTCTTTTTCACTTCACTTAGTAGCAAAACCCACGCCTGGGTGTGGGTAATGCTGGATTTACCCACGGTTGGCGTAGTTTGGTCCTGAGGAAGCCGAGGGACCAAACAAAGACAACTGGTAATCCAGCATTACCCACACCCAGAAGTGGGTTATTGCTATTATACCATGGTGTTAGTTTGTTTTGTATTATGTTTGTATTGTTGTTATTTATGTTTTGTTTGCTTTTTTGTATTCTTCCACTTTTTGAGATAAAATAGTCCACACTTTCAGTTTGTGTTTATTGTTTATTTCTGTTTTAATTTAAATACATGTTATTTTTTAGTTTTTCAGGAAATGTTAGGAAAGGGCTAGGTGGTGCTTGGTATAATATAGTTTAAGCAGTGTAGAAGTTTATAACGTGTAGTTATGTTTTAGTAGTTATAGGTATGTTGAAATGTGGTGTAGTTTTAATTTGTATTAATTTTTTAAAATATGTACTTTTACTATTTGGTCACTAGATGGTGGTGTTGTATGCGCTTTTATTAGATGTATGCTGATGTGGATGTTCGGTATGGTGTGTGTTTTTGACTTTGCGAGTGATGTGTGGTGTGTTTTTAGTATGTACATTTTTGGAGTTGTCTGTGTATAGGTATTGTAGGGAATATAGGTAAGTGAATGGTTTTATGAGAATGCTTGGTTTTATTGTGTTATAAGTGGTGGTTATGTAGTGTGTGTGTGATGTATTTGCGACTGCATGACTTTTTATTTTTTTAGTGTTCAAGGTGAGGGAATGAGTAGTGTGGTATGGAAATTGGTTAGTTTTCTGTGTTTACGTTAAATTGTTGTGTGTTTTGGGTATTAGATTTACTTTACTTTACTGTTTATTTGCTGTCGCCGCATGATATTTAGCGACCGGACTTTTTGCGGTTTCTTGTAGGATTTACTATGTGCACGCTGGTTGGATTAGCCAATCAGCATGCACGTTTGTCGGGTTTGCGATGTTCGCATGGTATAATAAACTATATCCTCCCTGCCTTGAGGCATACCACAAATCTTATTTCTCATGCATTAGGAAAAGATCTTTCTACATCCTCTTTCTGGTGACATGTCACTGGTCTGTCAATGCACACTATATTGTGGTTAACCAGTTCTTCTTTTGTCTGCCTCTGTATGCCTTCCTGCCCATATATACTTTTCTAATGTCATTACTATACATATTAGCAGACAGAGCACAAAAATGCAGACTGTTCTCAAGGGTGTTTAAATAAAAACAGAAATAACAAGAACAGTGAGGATGTGTTTTCTTCATTTCAATTGAAAGATACTATCATATTAGACACAGTTAGGTTTCCCTTCTCTGGAGAAGCTAACATCAGACTGAATGCTTTCCAGTGCCTGCAACTGGTAAAGCCTGAACAGGGTGATCATTATTCCCCAATGTCCTTGTACACAAGCTTGGTCACTCATCAGCAAAAAGGAGAGGGTATTGCTGTTCTGAACGTTCATCTCTGCAGTACACATTTTTTTATTTTTAGTATGGAGAATACCAGAGCAGCTAGCAGTTTCTAAAGTGACTGATCTTGATCTAAGGCAGTGGTCAATGCTGTATCATTTTTGCATCTGAATGCATAGGCAAAAATAGCATAAATACTTTCACTGTACTTAAAGAAGTAGTTTCTTATTTGCCTCCTCCAATACATTACAGGCTCATTGAGAATGAAGTGCACAATGTCTAGAATGCCATGAAGAAATGAAATGTGTGATACTTATGGAGAATCATCATTCATAATCTAATTTGTACTCATGAATCCGTATTATCATAATGCAAGTACAAAATAATTTCTGTTCAAAATTTTAACTACAAATCAGATTTTTTGACTAGTGCATTTGCCTTCCGATCTCCAATTAAAATATTAAGCACACTAGAATGCTCCTTTTCTCTAAAGATTATAAGTTAATTAAGCAAATGCATTTTATCAGACATACCGTTTCTTTATATCATTTAATAATATTTAAAGAGGTTTATAAAGAAGCCCTAAAGACATCCAAGGAAGCAAGGATCTTTTCATGCTAGACTGCTATAAAAACTGAACATGACATTGTAATTGCAAGGTATGGTGGGAATTAGATGAATATACAGTAGCCAAACTGTGATCTGTATCTGCAAATGACTAGACGGATCTGATGCCTCCTAACCACGTCCCAGTGAGCACTAAGCAGTTATGGTAACCCCCCCCCCCCCATAAGAATATTTTAAACTAAAGCTTCACAGACTTCAAGGTTTTAATTTGCAAAATGTGTACTTACATTTCTTCAAAGCTCACCTAGGATTACATACTAAAACTGGACAGTATTGTAAGAGTTGTTGGACCTGGGCACAGTGCCTCTTTTACCATGAATTAATGGAGGTGGATTTGATTTGCACTAGTTCAAGCTAGTTTGGGCTTAGAAATTAAATAGATTTATCATAAACCACACAGAATGTCTATGTACACTGGAGAAAAGCTGTCTTGCACAAACTGAATTAAAAGTGAAAATGAGAGGACAGAGCAGGAACTTTTATGTATGCTGGGTGGTATTTCTGCCACATTTTCAGCAACATTTCCAGTGTACAGTCTAATTAATATTATACATTTGGTAAAGCAGATTCGGGAGGAAGATGAAGACAAGAGGAGATGATGATGTCCAGCCAACAGATGGATGGATCGCATGAGAGAAGACCTGCAAGACTGCAGCATGTCCATCAAAGAAGGTGGCGGAATAGCTCATAATTGAAAGAGTTGACACAATACCTGACATCATGGAAAAATGGAGGAAAAGGGGATTTGAAAACTATGGTGATGACTTCAACAAAGTTATATTTTCAGGGTGCCTGGCAAATGCATTTAAATTGGATCTTTTCCCCTTTCAGTCCTACTCCTGATCCATAGAAAATCTTGTTCCAGGTTGGTGCCTTCTGTGAACAGCCATTGAGGGTGGATTATTTCAGAATTGCATATGTAGTTAGCACATGTAGGTTATTGATATTAATTAAGATTTTATTTAATATTCTCAAGGTATTAAATCTATTTGAAGTCAGTTTTGGACATAGGATATATAGCGGCCAAGATTGGTGTGGATATAGTTTAAGTTCAGTATTACTGCAGTGGGTTTGAGCTTATTTTTTATTTTATTTTTTTTTCATACAAAGGTTTTCATTGTAAGGGTATTATAAGATTTACATTCTATTGTAACTCAATTTAAACACATTTACTGTAGTCTTGTATTTCTTGGTCCATACTCAACTCTCCATCTTAAAATCTTAGATGTATTTAAGTTCCTCATAAGTGCAAATTCCTTTATTTATTTAACATGTGTTAACTGGATAGGTGAACTGGTCTGAATACTATGATCCGCCATGACTTAATTAACAAGATAAAAACACAGTGAAAGACAGTTTGGTACAGTAAAACAAAGAAACACAAATGTATACAGTCAATACAAGTATAAATTAGAACAAAAATGATGCAATTAGTAAACATATTAGAAACATAACCAAAAATGCAGTATCAGAATACATTTTATTGCCATAATAATCATATTAGGTGCAAGCATATACTTAGGGGGCACTGTAATAATGTATATCATGTGGAAATATTCTTTAATCAACATTTGGCAAGAATTATGAAAAATGCCCTGAACACACGTCACACTAGTAGATACTCCCTATAACATCCGTACGGAAAATGGGACTAGTAAAGAGTACCGCTGAAGGAAACGGAGGTGAGTAGTGAATGTTCTGTTATTTCCATCAGTTGTTATATATATGTTTGTGGTGTGTGTGTGTTTTGGGCTCATCCTCAAATCAGGTGGGGCAGAGGGCTTAGCCCCTGCAAAAAAAGTTCAAAGGAGAAGAGCTACATTGCTCTTCTCCTCCATTTTGGGCTTTTTTTTTCGTTGTGTCAGTACTTGTCATTTCAAGTGCTGACACTTCAATAGGGAGCCAGTACTTTATGTTCAAAATACAAATTATGTAAGTATTTAATCTCTGCACACATAAACCACATATACACACACAAACACAATCAGAAGCACAGACAGACAGGCAAACATACCCACATCGATATACATATAAAATCACACACATTCAGAAACATGGACATGTCATACACACATATGCAGAGATAGAAACACACAAAGGAGTGTATGCGCACACACACCTACAAACACACATGGATGCAGACACACAGCACACACACACACACACACACACACACACACACACACACACACACACACACACACACACACACAAACACCACACCCTGCATTTAACATCCACGGATGACTTGTGAGCAAATGAAAAAACAGAATGAATGCAAGGCATAGCAACTCTCTCCACCCATTCCCCTTTACTATCCCAGATTTGCCTGCATAGTAATCACTTTGTTTAAAGACAGACAACCATGCCAAAGACTGACAGTTTCACAACTCTTATTTTATGAGACTACTTGCTGGAGTCAGTGCTTTCTTTCTTTCTCTCTGTCTCTCTCTTTCTCATCCACACAAGCAACTACACACATACATGCACACCCGCACAAACACAAACTTTTATTTTTTTGTCCATGTAAGTAAATGAATGAAAAAAAAAAATGTCAAGCTTTGCAACTCCTCACCCCCTTTCCTGTCCCTGGTTTTGCTGCTTTATGCACACACAACATTTTAAGCCAGTGCTCCCCCCATCCATGTTTTCACTGCTTTTTTCTGTTTTGTTTACTGCTGGACATTACGTGTTTTATAACTCTTCACATTTAATGAATCAATGATGATCTGTGGTCAGCACTGTCATTTGACAATCTCACTCACTCTTCTAATATTTTTACACTTTCACACCTGCACACAAGCACACATGCATACTTTTCTTTGCTTCATTTTATTTATTTGTTATTTTAATTTTACAATCACTAAAAAGCAAAGCACTGCTTATTAACGAGTGTGTAAAAATGGCGATCATTTTAAATGTCTGAGCTTCACAGTGGTTTAAAACACTGCCAAGGAAGTGGTGGACTTGTTTTTTACCAGGCATTACCTGAAAATTAACACCCTTTTGGAGAATGTTTAATCTTCAGTCAGGGTTTAATGTACAGTTTGCTCATTCTCTAAGCATATATACAATTTTCAAGATAAGTATTAAGTACATCATCCAGCAAAATCATAAAAAAAAAACTGATGAGCAAAGGTATTTGCTATGATGCCTACTTTAGCCAGAATCTCTGAAGCAATCACACTGGCATTGCATTTTTTTCCTGAACTCTGCAGAATATTTAAAGTTTTTAGTTAATTTTACTTCTTGTTTTAAAATGTAGGGCCAAATTTATAGTAGGCAGTTTCTGTGGAAGCTAATGAGTACTTGGGTCTGAATAACTGAAATGTAATCAATTTTGTTTTTTTTTCAGTTTGTGCTTCATAATATTAGTATTTTAAGTGGGTGACAGTAATTGGTATTCAATAATTTAAACTCTGATATTTCCTTTTGCTCTTATTCTATAAATCACATTGCAAGATTTCAAATCAAAACTTAAAGAACAATCAACCTGCACCTCTTTCCGATATACATGGTAAACCGTAAACAACACAATGACTTCTACCTTTCCCAGTCAAATCCTATTGTGGCTAATTTATGAAATCAATGATGTAAATACTGTACATATCTTACTAACTTTGTGGATTCTATGAACCAATCCTTAGCAAAATATGCATATACCTATTGATAATATGCCATTGTATGTTAACATTAGCTACCTTATATATAAGGTAGGCTCATTGTAACTTTTTCTATGTTATTCCCATTGTCTACTCTCCTGTGGCTCAGGTTATGACTGAAAAGGGTCAATGTGTGAGCCTTCCCACCGCGTTATTAAACTGCAATAAACAAACAAATAAATAAATAAGTACATCTGATGGTAACATTACACTTAGCATGCATTCTGTCCTGATGGAATTCTATGCTAAATTTTGGTTTGGACTTTCAAGGAAATATAATGCATTATTGTTTATAGTACTATTTGCTTTAGTAACCTCCATGGACTAATATAACTATTTACATCTTTGCAATTTGTCTCCAAAGCTAAAAAAAAATGGACCAGAAAGCATCATAGAGAAGTATACTTCAAATTACCATGGACTTATTTTAACTATGACTTCGGTTTTTATGTTATATCCAATTATTGTACTTGAAGAACATATTGCTTTCTGTTAAAATACTCTACAAATTTTGTAATTTGATTATTTTATCTCAGTTATTATTTTTAATTTGTTATACAATGAGAAATTTTATACAGAATCATTTGACAAAAATAATAGAATCTCTGCATAGTTGAAAGATGCATGGTCTTCAAGAGGAAGAGCTGAACAAGACTACAATCCACATCTAAAAAAATGATAATATTTTTTAATGTTAAAATAGTCTTCGGCATTCTGGAGAAAGTTATTAGCTCACCTCAGAAATTAATATAAGTAACTGCGATCAGGATGAGGGTTAGCAGAGTTTCTCACCATAATGTCTTCTGCATTTTATTCCCTGTTAATTATATTTCTTCACTGCACACAAGAAATCCCTGATCTGATTCCTGCTACCTGTGCATCATATCATTTCTTCTTTAAATCTTCATTTTCTGTGAGCCTCAAAATTATTATGCAGTGTCTCACATTTGTAACCTCACACACTCTTCAACTAAACATCGGAATACTTTTACTTCACAGATGTGAACACATTTCTTTGATAAGTATTATGCCTTTAAAACTGTATTGCTTCACTCTGAACACAACTACTTTGAAGAAAGTAACATATTTTGCCTTTATTGTACTGTAATTGGCAATAATCATTACGTCTCTGCTCAATGGCTTAGGTAATGGATAAAAAGGGTCATTGGACCAGTCTACATAACCAGCTAACAAACTTTAATAAATAAGTAATTAAAACTCCTAGTAATCCTAAATCAAGGTCACTTAATATTCTTGTTGGACCAGTAAATAATCTGAAGGCTGCTGTCATAAAGAAAAAAATATGGTGTCCCTCACCCTGTCAGGAAGGCTAGTGATTACGCATCAAGAAATAAGTGCTTTCCCATGAGGAAATGTGGCCTTAGAGAATGGCTCTCTAACTCCAAAAGGTGGTTAATGGGCAGACATGATTGCCAAAAGGGTTTATATTAAAATCACAGAATTTATATTAAAATCACCTAGGATCACTTTTGTGATTCTCTTTTTCCAGAGTTTTCTATTTTAAGTATGTCATCTAAGATACTCTGCAAAAGAAACTATTTCACTTGTAAATGTTACTGAAGTATTTTATTTAATTGGCAAGAATACATATAGATAATTTAGCTGTTAAATGCAGCAAATATGTAGGTCAATAAAAATAACTCTGCTGAATATAACATATTTAACATTTACTTAATAAACTGGTGTGAAAAAATATGAAAACTGAATTTTAATGGGATTAAACATTTTGGTAATCACATGATGATGAATGAAGAACAGAGCTAATATTTAGCCATTAATGGACAGTGCAGGTGCTTGGATGTGTCTGTCCCTTGTGGAAGCAATGGGAGATCCTCTGTGGTCAGCCCAGTGTATGCTCCAGTGAGGCTAAGGCATAATAGAAAAAAAAGCTTTGACCACTCCTAATGGCTGTCTAAATGATGGCCTCTGCCAGTCAACCCTTGTCTCTATGATGAAAAATGAACTGGACAATTTACTTGGGGAGGGTTGAAGATTGACAGACAGTAGGAGCAAACTGAGCCAAAAAGAAAACTTAGTGTAACTTCACTCAGAAACATTATATTTTCTTCAAACCACTGAGTGAAATGTTTAACTTACCACCTATTCTATAAATCAGCAGAGGAGCTCCAATGTCAATGTATGCTTTTATCAAGCACTCACTGATATTCCAAAAGACAACCACAGAGCTCTGTATGTGAAACGGCTGGCCAAACCAAATTTCAGGAAATGAGTACATAACTGGTAGGGAAGTGCTACCAATAACAATGAAGACTGGAATCCAATATCAGATAACAAATGTAAAGAAGCAATATCAAAAAAGCAGCACAGAAACATGCTGGGATTCTGTAATGCTCCGGACAAGGTATATGCAGTAGAAATTATATTAACTATTTCCTTTTATACACAAGTAATGTGACCAAACCAGGAATCTTATTTGGAGTTCTAGACGGTTCTAAATGACAGTGACACAGACTGAAAGAAGCATTTCAGAGAAGGCAGAAGCATTTTTGCATGGCACATATCAGTGGCAATCTAAAGAGTCTAAAACAGCTTAACATGAACAGTACTGAAGAAAACAGGCAGAAAGGGCAAATGACAAAAGCTTTTATTTATCTCACTGTATTCAGTAAATTCCAAATGCATATAAAATTTGAAAAGGGATACATGAGCACAAGAGGTCACAGTCTGAGGATAGAAGGAGGACAGAAATAAGGTGATTAAGGAGAGTGCCTCTCAATGTTTAGCTTCAGAGTTATGGACAAAGCAAAAAACAATTAGAGAAAAGGTCCCATATCAAGAACATTTTGTAAAGATGATACTATTAACTTAGAACTTCTCAAAATAATTTCCAGTTTTATAATGAATGGTGCATGCCGCAGTGGTATGGCGGTAGCGTTGTTACCTCACAGCAAGAGGTTTTCCTGTTCGATTCTCGGCTGGGCTTGGGAGTGCCTTCTGTGTGGAGTCTGCATGTCCTTCCCATGGTTGGGTAGCGTTCGAAAGACATGCGTGCGTAAATAGGCATGCCTTTGTTGAAGGTTGGGCGTCGAGCTGGCACCTCAGCGTTTCGTAAAAATCTACTGCCAATCATTAGTGGACCGGAGTTCCGCTGTGGCAACCCCTTACCGGGAAAACCGAAAGACAAACAACAACATAATGAATGGTACAAAATTCTGAGAATAAAATCTGAACAGTTGAGAGGTATGCACGGTTTGACAATGAAGTATTATTTCATAAGAAATATGGTTGTCAGGTGATTGAAACAGTTTTCCTGAAGAGGTAGTCATATCAGCAGCAATTACCTCATTAAAAATGCATGTGAAAAGCATTACACCATATGTGGGCTTGAAATGGTAGGATAACCCTCCCATCTTATTCATTAAACACTGCACAGACTATGGGTCATTGGACCCATAATTTCCATAACAGTTTGAAAATATGGGTAGTCTGGGGTAATTGCAAAAATTCCATTGGTGTGTTGCTACATGACAGAAGGCTAAGGCTATGAGATGCTAACCAGCTTCATCCTGTAGATCAAGCTGTGACTCCTTCAATCTCCACTTGCAAGATCTTCAAGTTTGAGCAAATGGATTTTAATTTTGTTTAGTGAGTTAATGGACTGATTAGAAATGTACCATTTGCAGGCTCAGCTATAGCTGCATTATGCAACAAGAACACAGACAGAAGTACAAAATTACATATAAAATGATAATTTACAAAGTTCTTGACATTACAAAAGATAAATGCTGAAATGAGCATAATACTACATTCTTAATGGCTTGGTGTTACATAGTCTAAGCTAATGGTGTA
This sequence comes from Protopterus annectens, assembly GCF_019279795.1. Lineage (NCBI taxonomy): Eukaryota > Metazoa > Chordata > Ceratodontiformes > Protopteridae > Protopterus > Protopterus annectens. Next base: position 6,531,141 of record NC_056740.1, read on the forward strand.
AATTAGATTATAAGAACAGCTATATACATATTTAAAAATGGGTCATTTGTAGGTTTAACTGAAGTCTGACAAAGGAGGTGCAGGACACAGGGTTACAGTAGGAAGGTAGTAAATAATTAGCTCAGAATACCATAATCCACCAAAACAGTGATTATGCTCAGTAGGATGCACATTACTTAAAAAAGGTAAATAAAAAGTGTGCTAAGACAGATTCTGCAGCCTGTATGTATTTCTTCAGAGTGGCTTAGTACAGTTCTACCAGTAGGATATCTTTGCACTTAGAAAACAGCTTTGAAGGAATGTTGTAGGTTAATATGACTATTGGAAAACCACACACACAGGTCTGCTTTGCAGTGCTATAAGGAAATTCCTTACTCTTTTTGTAAAGGTTTTTTCCACTCCTTCCTCCATCATGACTATGGTGTCCTCTGCAAACCCAGTTTATATTACAAATTCTGGGACTCAGGAACACCAAAGAAAACACACTTCACAACAGTATGATCAGTTAGGTACTGGCATTTTTTTCTCTGAGTTTGACAATGTGACTTAGTCTTACCTAATGACATACAGTTTTAGATATACAAGGAATTGCAGTCAACTGTCCATATAGTTAATATGAAGAAAGTGTTTTGGGAAGCAAAGAGCAGAGAAGGGTATATTTACTGAGAATGTGGTTTGCTGTCCACTGTAAGTGCTTGTGGCTGTCTACAGTACCTTTATGTCAACATACTGGCAATCACTTATATCTGGAAAATGAACAAAGAGTGTAAGAAGCTGTAACATGGAGAAATAAAGGATACAAATGTAAGTGATGAAGTTTAAATGATTACAGTAATTCATTGTGCTGTCATTTGTCTTTTAAATACAAACCTGGTTTGATGAGACCTAGTACAGTTACCAAAGATAAGGCAGCATGAGTTTATTCATGCAAGAACAACGGACGTCTAAAAACACTGAGTTGAGTTGGGCAGTTATAGAGGGGTGTTTTTATGCATCAGTAAAACACAAGAATGATGGTGCTCTGTGGCTGAAAGTATAGCGCTTTCTTTACTAAAATACAAATAAAAACACATGATTGAGTAAAACAGCAATTAAATAGCTGTTACCCATTCCTTGATATTTACAGAGAGCAAATGTACTTCATTGCTAAGACAATCATAAGTCAATGAAGTTAAAATTCATTTATGATTTACTTTCAAACCAACATTTAGTATGGTTGGTGAAGACTTTCTTCATCTCTAAAATGGGTTTCATCAGAATGATTATAGTGAAATTGTGGTAATAACCAAAACAATAAGTAAAATCTTACACACATTTTCATAACAAATACTTTTTTATTTGTTAGAAAAATCAAAAAGTAATCACGGACAGTGCAGAGCAAAAACAAACCCAGTTTATTAAAAAAATACACCACACAAGCATAAAATATTGACCACAATGCTTGTGTGGATGTATTTTTAATAAACTGTGTTTGTTTTTGCTCTGGGCTGTCCGTGGTTACTTTTTGAGTTTTTTAACAACTGTACATTGCATTTTTTTTATTTGCCCCTTTCACACAACTACAATTTCTAAAATCTTTAAACACACACACACACACACACACACACACACACACACACACACACACACACACACACACACACACACACACACACATATATATAGACTGTTTCATGGCATGGTTCAGTTAGTTACAACCACCCATATTTGATGAGACATTAATGTCCATGTAAATCCTATGGCATTTTACACCTCCAGGAGGTAATTAAGTGGAACATTATTACAGCCAGAAACATTCAATATTGCTTACATAAACTTCAGCTGGATGCAGTTTGCTCCGCAGATGAGTCAATATTCTCTAAGACTGCAAACTAGAGGTCATGCAGTGAGTTTCATACAGCTCAGTGCAATGCATGATAGTGGTGGTGTACAAGTACCAGCTGCTAACAGCACCAATATATCATGAAGCCATTATAGAGCGAGCTGATTCAGCTGGACAGATGCATTCTAATTTATTGAGGTTAACAGGTTAATAGCTGTACTACCCTAGCCTGAATGTAAATGTTGCCGATTGTACAGTAACTGAGCTGATTCTCCCTGTATTTTACCATTATTAGTTCTGAATGTTTGTACCAGAGGGCAGGATATCCACCCTATATTTTGATTTGCACCTGAAAAGAAATTAGAACAGTTGGAGTGAGATAGAGATGGGGGTGCAATGGTGATATCAGAAAATATACTGCTCTGCAACTAGGACACCTGACAGAAGCTATATATAATATTGATCTGCACCAGACATCTCTCTGTTAAGGTCTCCAAGCCCTTCTCTCTTTAATCATAAGAAGAGTTTCACACAGTGTACAGATTCAAACAACTGATTTTCTCTGTCTGCATACAACTTGCTATAGCTATCTGAACTGACTGGCTGCACTGTGAGGCTGAATGAATATGCATTTGTCTTGTTTCCATGTTTTTGCTGATTCTTGCACAGGACTCCATCATGCCAATTATTTGCTATTTTAAGTATCCTACTGGAGGTCTAACTTTCATATATTTAAGTCTCATGACATAGCAAAGCAAAACAAAACAAAAGAGAAAAACATATACTGTAAGGGTCAAGGAAGAAAGAATACTTGAACCTTAGATTCATATTTGGTCAGGAAATCACAGAGCCCTGTAAAGTACTTTTGTATCTTAACATAATATTAATTTGACTTCCACTTTTTCATTCTACAAATGATAATTCAAACTATCAATAGCTGCATTCCTTGACTTCCAAACTGGCAGAAAAGACACACTTACAGGAGTTCTCTACTATGTCAATACCATTCTGTAGAATTTATGCATGTAAGTTCATTCTATTCAAAGAAAGTATACCCAGCAAAAATGAGTCAGCGATATGAAGAAGATTCTGCTTCCCATTCCTCTCACAGTGGTACAGCCTATAGATAGAACTTGCCAGTAAAACCCTTTCCTGTATTCCAAACTTAGTTCACTAACACTGGCTGCGTTCAGTCACCAGCAATTAATTATTCAATCATATGGACACAAAGCAATGCCTATTCTCCAGTACCACTGGCAAATATCTAAAACTTAAGAAATCATCCATTCTTTTAGGAGACTTATTCTAGTGTCAAAAATATTATTAAATTACTGACTCTGGGATGCAGTTACATCGTCCACCAAGTGATGAACCTCAAGTTAAAAAAAATACACATTTCAGTCAATAAAACTATAACTTACAAATATTTTCTCATTTCCCCCTACCTTATGACTTGATCTGTCCTCTACACATAGTTAACCATATTCCCCTCCTCCAGGGCTACCACCTGGAGGAGTGAGTCTGTTGCTTTCTTTTAGATGGCAACAATTCCTCACTCTCTAGTGGTAAACAGCAAGACAATATATAAATCTACAATGCATTTTAAAGCATTAACAGTTTAAACGTGTTTCAGTGATGGCCTGAGTTATGAACTACACACTGCCTGTTTTATCTATTTGAACCATAAGTATTATTATTTATACAACTTTGTACATTCAGTGCAATTGTTAAAACCATTATTGAATCAAATACCTCCAATTAACTTCCCTATTTACCCTTTTAAGTATCAAAGTACCATATTTTTGAAATACAAACACTTCCTTTACATAAAAGTTAATTGTTTTTCAGTTTCTTTTGCTCTAATCTGTAACAAAACAAGACAACAAAACATTATAATTTGTATTATGTTCCTTTCCAAATATTTTCCCATAGCTGTATTTAATTTGCCTTGCTTTGTATCTTCAAGATGTTCTTTTAATCTGTCATTAAATTTCCACTTTGTTTTCCCAATATAGGACAACCCGCAGGGACATGATAAGCATATACTACCTGCTTCAAATTATAAGAAAATACTTCAGTGGGAATATATGCTACACCATTAATACTAGAAAAATATTTAACCACATTGCAACAAGCAGATCAATTTTGACACACACATTTATCTCTGTTAACTATAAGAACTTCAATAAACATTTCCTCTGACCCCATGTACAAACATGAAAAGAAGTTGTAGATAGATGGATGGATATCAAATAAATGCCTGCCTCATGTATAAATAATAATAATAATAATTATGGTTTAAACATCACTTCTTTTGAAGGCTAAGATGAGGCACTAGAAGTGGTGATTCTCAAAGGTTTAAGTAGCTATTCAGATGAGTTGATAAAACTGCAGAAATCAGAGGATGAAATGAATGAAAAATTGTTTGAATATACTTCTCAAGAAGAACTGATTTTTTTTTTAAAAGTGGAACCAAAAGACAAAGCACTCCAAGAAACATGACATTTTCTGGGTAGGAGAGACATTGGAAGGGACAAATTACACTAATTTTATGAAAGTACAGATACGTAACTGGACTGGTATTTCACACCAGGACTGGTAAAATTAAAGGATGCTCTGATTTTTTGAGCTGGGATATAGAAATTGAATTGTCTATACATGGTAAGGCCCTATGAAGTTTAATGCTGTTGGCTGCTAAAAAAGTAATTACTAGAAAACAGACATCAAAAGATAAACCAACCACAACAGAATTATTGAATTTTATAAAGGAGATAAAAGAACTGGAAGTAGAATCTTTAAAAAGGGAAGAAGTAAACTACATAGTAATAAATAAAATTTGTGGGAACAATTCATGTAGAATGGGGAGGAGGAGTGAAATTTTAGAGAAGGCAGGACTTGAGCGATCTAATTAGTGTTAAATTGAATCATAAGTCTTAAAAATAAAGCAAATATGTATACTTCATGAAAAGAAAAATCTATGCAATGACTTTTCTGCTTTTTTGTAACTGTATGCAGCTAGCCTTGCATGAACCTATGTTTACCTATGCCACTGCGTAATATGTGAAGTTGATAAAGGTTTTTAAAACATGGATAACAGCATTGATTTCTGACAATTCTGTCCAAAGATGGGATTCAACAAATAATTCATAACATCAGCTCAGCTCCCATGCAAATGTTGACATTTTGTTAACACTTTAGTTAATGACACAGAGTCGCAATATGGCTGTTGGAAATTCTGAACATGTATATTCATTGCAAAGTTAAAGGCTTGCTTTTTATTAGCTGCACAAACCTGTGCCACTATTTTCTGTAGACTGACACTACATATACAATATAACCATTCCCTAAAAGAATATAATATAAATAATTTTTCAGATCCATAAAATTCTGTTTCGCAAGTTTTTTATGCAAGTTCATTCTGCTGAATCAAAACCCTTTTGTTGGGCTATCCCAGTAGCTGACAGCATATTTATGTTTTAATAAGCCCCCCAATTAGAGCAAATGTAATACTTTATATAGTATCAGTTCGCAAATCAAAACATTTATTCAATAACATAGCATATACTATGAGTTGTAAATGTAAAAGCAGCTGATATATTCCCTGCCCAATGTGTGTGATTTGTCACCTCTTAAAGGACCCTTTTTTGGCATATAAAATGTGCAATGAAGCACCACCAAGCAGTAAGAAATACTTTCATTTGCTGTCAGAGCAGTACCATAAAACTTAAGATGCTTAATTTTTTATATTGCTTTCACAAAGAAAATCAGCTTGAGAAAAGAGTACAATCCCTATGCAAAATCTAATTTCAAGCAAGAAAAAAACATGTTAGTGATGTTCTACACGAGAATGTCTGAAACCGTCAGATCAGTAAGAATTAATTTTCTGCGTGCGAGTGCAACCCAATAGGTCATACTTTTCAGTGTTGTGATCAAAACTGAGAGTACCACCATTTCTACTTGGCACAATATACAAGCTGTCGTATTTTTAATTCAGACAATAAATATAGTAAGTACTTAAAACAAACAATTTGGTACTGTTTACATATAATCACAGTGTTAATGAAAATGCAAGACCATTTCGAGAAATGTTGTTCTGTGACAGATTATTAAAGATCTGAGTTAAATATGTTTAAGATCTCAGACGTAATGAGCGTATGCAAATTTCTTTAATCCAGCTTTGCACTTTTGGAATTGTTCAATATCCTAACAACAAATATACAGCACTGTATATGTTCAGAAGTTGGATTAATAAGTTTTATGTCAAAGCAATAAAATCAGTGAATTGCCACAACATAATAAATCTAAAATCAAAATCCAACATCAGGAAATCTCATCAAACACAAAAGCAGAAAAAAAATAGCAAAGGCAAATGCCAAATGAAATAATAAAAAAATAATAATAAAAAATAAAACAATGAAGTGTTTTTGGCAGAGGGTGACAAGCCTTCTTGCACTCCTAATGTGGAGAGAGCACCCCAGTGGCTAGTCCAGCCTTACTTTAATATACACATCTCATGGTCATACTAAACTATAGATGAGGTAAGCACACTGAAAGAGCTAACTTCACAAATTTAGCAGCTAATGTTTAATATTTATCTATTTATCCATTCATTTTCTAATACTTGCTGTGCCCTTTTCAGGTTTACAGGACAAATGCAGCCAATTTTACCAGTACAGACTAATCCAAAGTATCAGTTTTATTATTATGCTATGATAATAGAGTTATAAAGACACTGAACTTTGTGATTAGTACAGCAGTATTACTACCTACAATGTTAACTGCTCTCTCAAATGCCATGCTCCTAATGAATGAAAGTACACATCTAGAAACAAAAAAAATACAGCAATGGTGCAGAGGGAGTTTATAAAAATGGAAAGAGATATTAAACCAATAGCTCACATGGTAACCTACTCCAAGACATTACCTGCTCATGGTATAGTGAATCTGGAGGCATTCATACCACAGCTGTTGTTCAATAGATGTTAGTGTAAATGCCACAGGACTCCAGGTTTTGGCTTCACTACAGAATGGTAATCCAGTCAGAGAAATGCAGAATGCTCCTGGTGTGACAGAATGTACTGGCCCCTTAGAGAAACAGACTGCAAATGATACATTTATCACCTTATTGTCAAGCAATTAAGCTAGCCAAGTGGACATAGACAGCAAAACCAAACCAGACAGAAAGATAGGCTCATCATTCCAGTGCCTCCTTCTGCCGTTGAACAGGTAACCCTAGAGGTCAGGTTGTGGGACTCCCTGTTATACATAGCCTGGACAACATGATAGGTACCCTTGCATTTACCCTGGAATTTAAAGACCTTGACCCCCTTAGAGGGGGGGTGGTAGAGCCTTAGAGTGGTTATCGACAAGGTGCATACATGGCGTCTGGTCAAAATGCATTGGATATACTATAATCCCATGGTCCTATAAAGGAACATCTGAACCTTCCCCAAAAATGAGTCAGTTATCAAAGTAGATACAGTAAAAATAAGATGATATGAAACAGTAAAATTAATCCAAATTGAAAAAAGATAACAGTAAAAGCAAACCACAAGTTGGCAAGGCTACTTAAAAATGGAAAGTTACAGCCAACAATGCACAGTTTATGTAAGAGGTCCCCCCAAGCACCAGTACCATATAGAACAAAGAAATGTGACAGACTTAAAACAGAATGATGGGCACACCAGATTAAAAGGCACTTAGAAAACTTTGAAGAATTTGTTAGATGTTACTGCAGTTTAAATTTAGAGAAAGCGGTATAAAATAATATATTTGTCTAATAAAAAGACTACACAGAAGGAGGTAACATTCTGACAAATATATGGAAAGGGATCATGGGATTATTCTTATACCAAATAAATCAGTCTTTATTTCCATAATTATAAATGAGGAACATTACAAACTAATAGTACAAAATGAATGGATAACTGACCTTCCTTCACAAAACTGTTCACACTGATAAACAAGACATCAAAAAGTGGGCTGTTCGATGCAGAAGGAAATGTGGAACTAGGCAGAAGAAGAAAACGCTTCTGTAATCAGAACTTAGCACAGTCCAGTCGTACTGTTAGTACAAAAGCAGATGCCAAGACTTACTTTCTCCATGTAACCAGGTGGTCCAACAATCTATTTCCACCTCACAGGTCCAGGATTCAGTTTTGAATTCTAAGTAATCTTGCAGCATTGCTAGAATGGTATTACTTGCAAAAATGTTATTCTGCACAAGGTGCAATGCTCAGAGAACAGGTTTCAACTTCACAGCTCCAGGGTTCACTCTGGAACACTGAAAACGACAGTACAGAAGCATTCTCAGAAACAGTGTGTTTATGGTAAGTGGCTAAATGAATACAGCATTCATCTCATAGCTCCAGGGTTCAAGAGTGCATTAGGTGGTCCCCCTCAACACAGACACATATGCACTGGGACATGAAGGGCAGGGCTGAGAAAAGACTTCAGAGTTGTAAGAATGCCAGCAGGCATTGTATATCTCATTTCTGCACAATACAAAAATGTGTTATTTATTTATTTTATTTATAGACTTTTGTTAATCGGGTTAGTCCAGCTGAGCCAGGGGCCTATTTTCAGTGGCTACCCAAGGAGAAAAGCTCCAGGAATAATACAAGTAATTATGATATTTACAAAATATTAAAGTAGGGTCACAGAAATATAGTACAAGTCAAAAATGTGTACACCGCAATGCAATGCACAGGTAAAATAACAGTTAACAAGTACAATTTCCAAGTTTTGAGAACAATAAATAGCATAGGCCAAATAACAATTAAAAGGTTTACAGAATATTACACAAAGAAGTGCAGTATGAGTACAGTTTGCTAGAGCAAGTACAAAGAGGACAAAGAGCTGATGAGGAAAAGCAGGCAAGATGAGAAGAGAGGAGACTAGTTCAAGTGGGGGTTTGACAAGGGCATGACCAAGTCTTCAGGAGAAAAAGTTTAAGTTCTTTCTTAAACAGGTATTTATGCTCAATGTTTCTTATGTTGAGAGGGAATGAGTTCCAATCATTGGCTATAGAGTATTTGTAAAGGGTCTTACCAATGTTTTTGTTGGGTTTGTATAACTGAGGGAGGTGTTTACTGGCACTACAGAGGTGATGGGGGGGTTATAGAAGGAGACTAAATTGGAGATGGAGGGACAGGATGAGGGTTCATATAGGATAGAGTGTGCAATATGTAGCTGGGGTATAATTAGCTGTTTGGACAATTCTGGCTATTGGAGTGACTTAAGGGCAAGACAGTCATGAGATTTGTAAGGAAGGTTGGTGGCAAATTTGGCAATTTTGTTCTAAGTTTGCTCTAGTTTAGTGATGAGATGTTTGAACATGAGTAATGACAGGGACAGTGTAGGAGTAGGGCAGTAGGGCAGGGTAGGAGTAGGGCATGTGCAAGGGAGGGTTTGGAGGAGGGTGACAGAACATTCTAATTACAAAAGAGAAGTCCAAGTTTCTGGTGGGTCTTTTTTTCACTTTGTTGAATATGAATATCAAATTTTAATTAATTGTCAATGATAACTCCAAGTAGTTTAATTTGGGGTTCTGGTTTAATAATGGTGTTGTTGAGAGAGGATATAGAGAAAGAGGCTTTGTGCTGAGCAAGTGTTTTAGGGAGGACGAGAAGGAGTTTAGTTTTTTGGGGGGATTTAATATAAGTTGTTTATCAGAGAGCCAGGTTTTAACAGAGGAAAAGGTTTGTTGAGTGAGAGCTAATAGATCAGGAATATCGTGGGCAGAGGTAATGAGGGTGGAGTCGTCAGCGTATTGTAGAAATATAGACAGGTTAGTAGCAGAGTGAAGTTTATTAGTGAATATATTAAACAGGAGGGGGCCAGAATTGATCCTTGGGGAACTCCAGTATTAACAGGGAGGAATGGTGAGAGGACAGTTTGCCAGCGGACAGATTGCTGCCTGCCGGAGAGATAACTAGAGAATCAGTTGATGGAGGAGGTAGAGAGATGTAGGTCTGAGAGTTTAGTTAGAAGCTTAGAATGAGAGACAGTTATCAAAGGCCTTTGAAAGATCAAGGAACGACTGGAGACAAGGTTATTTGTCATGGGTTTCAGCTATTATATATGTAATGACAGTAATGCAGTTGAAGTGCTATGATGGGGCCTAAAGCCATGTTGGGTAGGATTGAGGAGATTGTTATCGAGAAGTGTTTGAGTAGCTGAACATAGATGCACTTTTCCAAGATTTTGGATAGGGGGGACAGGATAGCAATTGGTCTAAAGTTAGAGGGCTCTGTAGAGTTGCCACCTTTGAGAAGATGAATAGTACAGAAGGATTTCCAAATTTCAGGGACCAGAGCTTCTGAGATGGAATGGTTAATAAGAATAGAGACAGGGTAGGTGATGGATTGTGCAGCTATTTTTAGGAAATGAGGGGGTAGTTGGTCTGCTGAGGGAGAGCAGGGTTTAAGTTTGTTAAGGAGAGATTTAATTGTAGTAATTGGGACTGGATGGAATGAAAAAGCATTGGGGAGAGTTTTGTGTATTTTGTGAGGTTTTGAATAGTTTCTATGAAATAGTTGTTAAGGAGGGAGGCAGTTTCAGAAGCAGTGTTTGGAAAGGGGTTGGGAGTAGTGGGGTTACCTGGGTGGAGTAGGTTGTTAATGGTGGCCCACATTTTTGTGGATTTTTGTGTGGGCGACTTTGGTTAGAGGGGGAAAAAGTTCTCTTGTCTTTGTTGACAAGTTTTTAGCCAGGTTTCTAATCTCTCTGTATGTTTGCAGTAAGACAGGGGACTTGCTTTTAACCCAGGCTTTCTAGGAAAAATCTGTTTTGTGTATGATTGAGCAGGTTTGTTTTGTTAGCCAGGGGGCGTAGTTGGATTTGATTTTAATTTTTCTGGATGGAGCAACAGAATAAAGTGTGTCATGGAAAATCTTATTGAAGGAATTTACTGCTTCACTGAGAGAGAGGTGATAGGGGAAGGACCGATTAATGCCAGATAGTTTGGAGTTAAAAGTGTCTGGGTCGAAGTGGAGAAGGTTTCGGCATACCCTGTAAGTAGGGTCTTTAGGTGAGTGTTGGGTGAATCTGTGTATGAAAGTTGGAGAGTGGTCACTCAATGAGTTGGGAAGTATGCCAGGATTATGATAGAGGTGAGGAACTGAAGGATCCAGTCAAGGATGTGTCCGGATGAGGAGTTTTTGTTTACTCTAGTAGACTATGGGTAGGGGATGAGAGGGACAGTTTAGTCCAGTCTACATTAGTGTCTCCAAGTATGATAGTTTCATAAGGGATATGGTGAATGATCCAGGACAGGAAGTTCTCTAGGATGGAAATATTATAGCCAGGGGATGTATAAATGGAAGATATGTATCATGTTATATTCTTTTATTTTTCTCATATAGCACCTATAAACTACTGTTCGATGCCAAAAAAATTTATTGATATTTAGGAATACTATTAAAACAATTACTAAACTCCCATGAACACCATGAAAAAGTGAGACCCAAGGTCAACCCTCTACTCTTCTCAGACAACAAAATATCTCAAATATATTTCAATTCCTCTCACATCTTGCCAGAGCTGCAATAGGCAAAGGAATCCTCCATGCTTAACTTAAGTACGTCCTCTCCTTATTTTGTTATACCTCTGTCAGAAATACTGCCACTCTTCAGACACTTTCTTATAAAATATATGTCAATTCATATCAAATTCACCCCGAATGAACATTGCTGTCTCACTCTTTTCAAGACTGTCTTTCAGTACAAGCTAAATCCAGTCTCTTTCCTGTTTCCCTAAATTTCAAAATTCTTAAACAAGACACTCCTCCATCTTTCTCCAAAGCCTTTTACTGTAAATTAAACATACGACCTCAGGGCCAATCCAGAGGCAGTCAATCCCTACAATCCCCCTCTGTCAGACTACATTCAAACAGCAATAGCGTCTTGATATTTACCTGAAAACTTTGGTAGTCACTTACTCATGGCCTAAATGAACACATAAAACCACTCCCTCTTAAGGCCGTTCAAGCAATATTTACTTAAACAGTATGAATAGAACTTTCCATCCAAAGGACACATCACAAAATTCAGTACTTTTCTGCCAACACAAGCACGCCTAGCTGCTATGCACACACTCACTCTCAGCTGTGGACTGTGCTGTCTACATCCTTACTGTTCTAAACTCCCTTTACATAATCTAGTCTCCACACTCTCTCTCTCTCTTTCTCTCATCTTTTATACTCTGCTGACCTTTCCTACTACTCTATACTCCCTCGCCTCTTCTCCTTCCCATTTGTCATACAGCTTCCCTTTTCTAATCTTCTTTTACAACTGTGAACAGATATTGCTTGTCAAAATTTTAATGTGTTATCCTCTGCATAACTGCACACTCTACTTTGTTTTGTTACTCTCTGTTGTAACCCAGGCTAAGCATGTAAATGATCATTTTTGATTAGTGTTCAACCCCTGTAAACAAATATAAATAAATAAATAAATAAAATATCTCTTCTCTCCTTTCTCTCACTTGTAGGTAAGTATTATTACTGTCTGTTAATTAAGCAATAATCCACGCCTGGGTGTGGGTAATGCTGGATTTACCCACGGTTGGTGTGGTTTGGTCACGAGGGCGAAGCCCGAGTGGCCAAACAAAGACAACCATGGGTAAATCCAGCATTACCCACACCCAGAAGTGGGTTATTGCTATTATACAATGACATTATTTAAGAAAAAAAATACTTACTTTTCTTAAATAATGGCATTGTATAATGCCTCTGTGCTGCCCTTCCACAGCTGTCCGGTATTCTGTGGCAGTTCTGATGTACTGTGTTTGTGTATGCATACACAGTACATCAGAGCTGTGTGTGGAAGCAGCGGAGAAAGGAAGATCTCCGTTGCTTTTTAAAAGGTGTCTCGCTATGTTAAGAGTTTAACATAGCAACATAGCGTTAAAAAAAACAATGGAGATCTTCCTTTCTCCGTTGCTTTTTTTAAAGCTGTCTCGCTATGTTAAACTCATTTAACATAGCGAGACAGCTTTAAAAAAAAGTAACGGAGAAAGGAAGATCTCCATTGTTTTTTTTAAGATATCTCGCTATGTTAAACCCGTTTAACATAGCGAGATTACAGCAACAGAGCTCTTCCATTCTCCGTTGCTATCTAACACACACACAAAAAAAAGACTTGTACTAATGGAAAAAGTCCGGGCGACCGGATGTTTTTCCATTAGTATAAGTCTGATTTACAATGGGCACGCTGACCAATCAGCATGCACGTTTTGGAATATTAATGGGGGGATCATTGTATAATATGCATTTTCATATAAACCCTCTAGCATTTTAGTCTACCTGTTTAGGTTCTTTGTACAGTACATGGAATGCAATCAACTCAATTGTCTGTGCATGCGAAAAAAAATGTATTTACCATTTTCTATAGGTTTTGGCTATCCCTATTCATCTCACAATCACCCTAGGTTACTGCTGGCAAAATTATGCTGTGAAAGGTATTAAAAACAGTAATGCTAATATCTGTAGCACATTAGCTGGCGAGGGAGTCATTGCTGCAACATATATGGCTGTATTGACAGGAAAAGTTCTGGAGACCGAACAGGATACTACTTCAGCATTGTAGGGTAAGCAGCCTGTAGCTGGGTTAAAAAAAAAATTCTATACTAAAATGGTAGGTACAATCTGAAAATGACATATTTTAAACCAGCATCTCCTTAGAGATTGCAATGTCTCAGTGAGGAAAATCAGATGTAGTACTGTTTAGTGTCTTGTCAGGTTTCACCAATAGATACAGAATAACACTGGAAGTTGCTGTGAAGAGAAATAAAATTATTTGTTGCAGAACAGTGGTTCTGTAACAATGGCATTCAATTCCATTCAATTCAAAAGCAAATTTTACCACTCGGTGCATGATAACTTTTATCACTTTTTGCTGTAAAATTATTTATTGAAATTTTTACTCACGAAAGAGAGATAGTCATGTGGAACCTCTGTCTAAGACCACGGAACATGATAAAAGAGCGAGGAGGGAAAGAGCGGGAAGTCACTTCACAATAGGGTTTCTCAAATCCACCTGATGGGCAGTCACAGCGGAAACCTCCTTCCATGAGATTTGTACATGTGCCTCCATTTCTGCACACACCAGGTATACAACGCCCAGATCGACTATTTACTTCACAATGGTCACCTAAACAAGAGAACAGAACAAAAAGGTAAAATGTTAGATAGTCCCAGTCCCAACCTGATGAGTCACAGAGAACTCTTTTTTGTTTATCTTTTTGGGTTTTTTTGTTTGTACTTTGACTAATCAGCTTTGAAAGTAAATTCTTTTCAAAGAGTCATTACATTATACCTTGCTTTTACAAGCTATACAGAAGGTTTCAAAACAGAAAAAAAACAACAAAATGATGATATCATTCACGAAATAAAATATAACACTAATGGATTTGCAGGGAACAGCAATGTAAGAAACAGGCACTCAATTCGTAGAACTCCTGCACTGTTATGAAACTTTAATTCTATTATTCAAAGCTGCAGGTTAGTTTGTTTATGAACTATCTAGCTGTTGAACATAGAACTTTTTCTAGTGCATCATGTAATGCTAATAAAGGGAAAACTACTGAAAATTCTATGTCACAGCACAGCAGCACAATTGGAAGAGGAATCTAGTTACTTAAAGAAATTTCAGGATAGCATGATGTCTTCTCCACAGCCACATGCCCGACAGTGTCAAAGACCAAAAACACGCTTTGTTCATGGGTGGTCTTTTGGTCCCTGGTACACTGTCTACTGCAGAGAAATCCCATTTTCACAAAAATATAGCAACCTTGGAAATGATCATATCAGCAAAGTTTATTGCAAGATTGTGTAGGAGCTTTGCCTTCCCACGGAATAATTTTTGAATTCCACTGTAAATTTAAGGTGTTAACCGACATCCAGAATTTGAAACATACTGTGTTCACTTCAGTCTTGCAAAACTCTTGAGAGTGTTATGTAGTCACCTTAGAAATTGTTCTTTTCAGTGTTCATTCTTCTTTCATTGACTGCATGGGAGATGACTGCTTTATCTGGCCCTAGGGCCACAATCCTGTCCACCAAAGTATTTTATCTGGCCTTCGGAATATCCTATAACACACTGTTTTGAATGGACAGATACTTGTTGGACATGGTAATTGTCGTCCCCCACAATACATGCCAGGTATGGTAAGTGGTCCCTGAACTGTATAGTAAGTCACCACTGAGCCAAAAAGGTTGGACAGCCCTATGAAACAGCTTTTCTTGGGTACTTGGCTAACAAACTCAGCTTTGTGACCAACCAATTAAACCTACACTAGTAAACTATGATTAACAGTAATACAGACCAGCAAATGACAAAAAGATGAAGTGTATCATCACATATAACCTCAATCCAACCTTTCTCTCGCTTTCATTACTTAATGTACCATGTTGAGGGAGGGGGTAGAATGTTCTTCTGCATCTAAACTGGAGTGATTTGTGCTGATGCACTTTGTGTGTGTGTGTGTGTGTGTGTGTGTGTGTGTGTGTGTGTGTGTGTGTGTGTGTGTGTGTGTGTACACATGTATGTGAGTATGTCAGGGGGATGTACTCCAGCACCTGGACTGAGATTATGTGCGTTGCTGTATTTCCTGTGTGTGTGTGTGTGTGTGTGTGTGTGTGTGTGTGTGTGTGTGTGTGTGTGTGTGTGTGTGTGTGTGTGTGTGTGTCTTTGTGTGTGTGTGTGTGTGTGTGTGTGTGTGTGTGTGTGTGTGTGTGTGTGTGTGTGTGTGTGTGTGTGTGTGTGTGTGTGTGTGTGTGTGTGTGTGCGTGTGTGTGTGTGTGTGTGTGTGTGTGTGTGTGTGTGTGTGTGTGTGTGTGTGTGCGTGTGTGCGCGTGTGTGTGTGTGTGTGTGTGTGTGTGTGTGTGTGTGTGTGTGTGTGTACATGTATAGGAGAATGTGGGTGGAATGTGCTCACACACTGGAAATGAGGTGATGTGTGTTGTGGTTTGTCCTCTATCATCTATCTGTCTGTCTCTGTGTATAGAAGTTTGGAAATGGAGAGATAATATTCCTGCACAATGGCCAGATATCTGCTGTTTCAGTGTATTAGTAGTAGAGCAAGTGAAATAGTGATCCAAAAGGTCTAGGTTTCAGTCATAGCCAAAGCATGTACTTCTTAAGTGCTGTGTTCCTATCCTTGGACCACAGTCTTTTCCTTAAAAGCTTTTGAATGATATAGCAGTTAATTTAAGCTGTAGCTTACAAAGAAAGCTGTGGATGCACTCCCACTTTTCCGCTCTTTATTTGGTTGCATGATACATGATTAAATGTAAGCAATTAAGAGTTTCTAACACGATTCCCTTAAATTATTAATACACTATGGGCCACGATTACAGTGATCTTCCACATCACAAACAGCCACGTTTCAGAAAAGAGCAGTATCTCTTTTGGCGGGTGCTTTGCACACGCTGCAGTACTTCCATGATGAGTGGAACACACCACGGCCGTTATGAATGCTACTCATTCCCACAGCGCACTGGGATCTGTGCATGTATGGCAGTCAGCAGGAGTCATGATACAGTATATTAATAACTACAGCTTTGTGCTGTCTGCAGTGTACTAACACTTGAGGTACTGCATGAAAGTTCTTTAGTACAAGCACAACAAAAGGCAGTGTAAAGCTGTGTATGTACACAGTAACCACAGTACAGTTGCATTGGAAACTGTTATTGTATTACACGGATGCACAGCATACAGCACTGTGTGCAGCATAGTTAACAAGTGCAGCAGGTGTAGCAGGTACTCAGTGGTGAGTTAAACCCATGCTTATAGAGTACAGCAGTGAGCAGTGTATATCCCAGTGTTTAGCAGTGTTGTATATGCTCATGAGCATATACAACATGGGGATTAACATCAGGCTCATGGCATACAACTGTACAACACTATACACTGTACATTCAAATAGCCCCAAAACATTTAGAAAGAGCTCTGTGATGATTTGCAAAGCGGGGTGCTCTGTATGCATCAGGTATGCTATCAGCACAAGACACATAGCTTTCAGTTCAGCATTAAAACTAAGATAATACAGTAAAGCAGTACTGTACAAGCTGACAACCAAACTTATTAAAACCAAGCACTAAAATGTGTGTTTATACAGAATGTCTGCTATGTGAGAGAAAGCAAATTAAAAACTTCTTTACATGTAGTTCACTGCTGGAATTCAGTTAAAGCTACTAAAATGACACTGAGATTGTGCAAACAAAATTATCATACTCAAGTGTAGTACAGCATTTAATTGATTTGTATTAAACAAGTTCCACTGTACCCCATGTAATCTAGACCACACTATTCCCTGGCATACACTAGTTTACAGCTCTCAAACAACCAGACACAAATCTCACTAGAATCAGGGAAAAAAACAATCAGGGGCAAGCAGGGACATTTTTAAAATATTAGTTCTATTAACTTGAAACACTGACAAAATAAGACAATGTTAATTAATAAATATATATATATTGAAGTAAAAGAAGTCTATCACTCTAATTATTGTCATTTTTTTGTTAAGTGTAATTCACCACATTTTCTCTAAACATCAACAGTTTTAGGTGGGATTAAGAGGGACAAAACTAAAACTTGAGTCCAAATCAGGGATGTCCCTGAACATCAGAGACTGGCAAAAGGTATGTATTAGCTTAATTCTGAGGTCATACGGCTTTGAATATGTTAGAATTCTGAGGTCGCGCAGCATTGAATATGTTAGCAGTGCTTTTACTCTAAAATATTAGTTACTTAACTTTCTCTGAGGTCATGTGATCTCTTAGTTGAATCTGAAAGTCTGGGAAATGTGAAATATGAGACCCCAAGCAAAAATATTTGCCAGCTGTTTGGGAAGCTCTCTTGCAAAACCTGTTACTTAATGTTTAGTGTTATCGTTATTTTTTATACTGAATTTCTTTATGGAACAGCCTCATTGAATGGTTTCATGGTTTCATTTAACAGTAATGTTTTGCTGTAGTCAGATCAAGTAGATATTTGACAGATATTTCTCACTGTGGACTTCTGGGATTTTAGTTTCAGTCATGTAGGCCTCATTGTTGGATGTTTGGGGTATCATCATAGAAAATGCCCACACGCACACACACACACACACACACACACACACACACACACACACACACACACACACACACACACACATGGTCAATGTAATATATGGAACATAGCTTTCAAACTCTTATCACGAAAAGTCTGGACAGAACCAAAAATAATGGGGGGACAAAGCTTCAAAAATAGGGACACATTTTAATATTGCTCTTGTAAATGTAGAAAGTTCCTAGAATAAAAGCTCTTTCTTTACCATACATTTTCTGAAGGATATGAAATCTGAATCTCAAATGACTGTCATTATTTAATGAATTCATTCCTCACTGATTTGTCACAAAAATCCAGAAAATCACACATTTCATGAGGAACATACCAAAATTATGAGGCAAAAATCTGGGCATTCTGAGAGGTATGATAAGGAATGCTACCTCATATGACTATAAAGTAAATATTATACATATATATATATATATATATATATATATATATATATACACATACACACACAACAGAAAGAGCAAAACGGCTCACAGGCAAACATGAACTCTTTATTTTAACGCTTTCTGTTAGCTTGACTTAGCTTGACAAAAAAAGAAAAAACGGTAATTTCCTTTTATATACAAATAATCACATGATAATTTTTTTAATTTTTAAATATTAAAAAGATCTTATTTTAATTTTTTTTTTTTTTAACTACCAAATACATACATCATATTAGCAGCAGACAACGCACACACAATAAATACACCCAAAATTATAACCTAAACCTTAAAATGAAAAAAAAAAAAAAAAAAATATTATAAAACATATACTATATATATTTCATATGATAATATGTTTAAGATAGCCAGAGAGAGAGGCTAACAGAGGCAGCCCTGGGGAAAATTATGCCTTTTATTAATTTTGCCACATTACATCCTTCCTCATTAATTACTCCAAAAAGGACCCCCTGCTATTTCCTCTCATTCTACCTGTTCAACAATATTCAATAGAATTGATTTAAAATTATAATGTTTAATATATTACTTTGTATTGATATATTATTCATACTAATGTCATATAGGTGCTGATAAACTTGCCTGTTTAAACTATTAATAGTTTTCCCTATATAGAAACTCTGGCACTGTTGACAAATCACTATATAGATAATGCTTTTTGTGAGGCAGTTAAACCTTTGCTTTAAAATCACCCAACCAAACCCCTTGATAAACAAGTACTCCTTTTCCAACATGTAGGGGCACTGATTGCAACGTCCACATTTCACCATCTCCCCCTTAGTCCATCTTGTATTATCAATCTCTAATAGATTTGTAATGGATTTATCCTTCTTGTATACTACAACAGGATGGTCACCTAATTTATTTTTGAATTGCTGCTCCATATCAAATAGCATCCTATTCAGATTTAATATTTCTTTTATTTTTCCATAAATAGGACTAAAAGTGAGTGCCACAGAATACGAGAAAGGAGGTTTACTAACATCCATCATATTGTCACTATTATATAATTTTGGGTGTATTAATGTTGTTTGTTTGAATTATGTGTCTCTGCTGATAATATGATGAATTTGGTATTGGGTTTTAAAAAAATTTAAAATAAGTTCTTAACTTAATTGTTTAATTAAATAAAAAAGTCATGTGATTATTCTGTATATAAAGGAAATGACCTAGCTGGTCATGTTTTCTGATGAAGTCAAGTTAACCAGCAGATGAAAGTGCTAAAATAAACAGTTTGTGTTTGCCTGTGAGCCGTTTTGCTCTTTCTATTGTGTGTGTGTGTATGTGTGTGTGTGTGTGTGTGTGTGTATATATATATATATATATATATATATATATATATATATGTATATATATTTATATATATGTATATATATATATATATATATATATATATATATATATATATATATATATATATAGCTACTTTTAAATCACGAATTACCACTAGATTGAACTACAAAATATCGAGACCATAAAGTTGAAGATTCAGTTTACTGAAACTTGTCAAGATTGAGTCACAGAACACTAAAACTTTTTAAAACTTTACAAGATCGCGTCACAAAACATCAAAAACCAGAAAGCAAACATTACCTTCCTAAACTCCAAGGATAAAAAAACTGCAATTATTTTTCATTTTCCATGCTGCGCCCCCCTGCACCCCCCACAAATTAAATATGCCAACTCCAACATTGCACTACATTAAGGAAAAGTCCACTAATACATTATGTAAATCCTGTTATTATGAGGAACAAACATCTTTAACCGCTTACACTATCCAAACATACAGTAACAGCTCTACCTCTGAATCTACCATTATGTACGAACTTACAGCACCATTTTTTTAATTTAATTATTTATTCTCTACTGAACACATATCTGTCAAATATTAGAACTTGTTTTTCATTTTTAAACTTTAAAATTCCATACATTTCTTCAGCAACAGCAGCAGCTTGCAATGAAACATCCATCATATTGTTTTGTATGTGCTTACTATAAAATCTTAAAGGGACAAAACGGTATTTCATCAAATACCATTTAACTAATACAATACATGGTGGCATTCTGTGACGCCATCATTTTAAGTTTCACTAAATTGACTCTTCAACTTCACGTTGGTCTAGTGATAATACATAATTCAAAAGTAGAGCCATATATATATATATATATATATATATATATATATATATTATATATATATATATATATATATATATATATATATATATATATATCTATAGATATGTAGATGCATACATACACACACACACACACACACACATATACATATATATATATATATATATATATATATATATATATATATATATATATATATAGGTTATAGACAAGTTGTTGAAAGTCAGCTTGTTGAACCTAAAAAAATTCAGCAAAGCTGTTTCAAAATCATCTCATTTAACTTGACGTCTTTTTTTCAGTGCAAGATCAGGAACAGTGGGGGATTGAGGAGTCTTCCCTTTTCCTACTGTGATATTAGAGTTAGAATATATAATTAGCAGGGAGTGTGAGGCATGTAGGCGTCTTGAACCCCTGCAAAAAAAAATTTATAGTGCAGACTTCTCGGTCTGCTGTATAATAAACAGCCCCACCAAGAACTGATCTTGAACTAATTTACTCCTGCCAGCAGTCATTTAACAAGATGCAAAATTCCTGAGTTGCTGGCAGACTGCTAATCATCTGGAGCTGTGACTCATACTAGGATTAAATGCGAGAAAGTTATTTTAAATTGAACAAGTAAAGTAGTTGTTTTCTTGTGTGTAAAGTTTAAAGCATTTTATCACATTTAAAATGTTTAACTGCAGTATGGAATGCCATTAATTCTGTACTGTGGTTAAGCTACACTGTAGCAACAATGCTGCATGCCATCTGCATTTGATGTGCTCTAGACACAACTGAAATATTGCAGACCAAACAAGCAGCTCTGCCAAACTGAAATTAAACATACTATGAACAGCAAAGTAAGCTTGAACAAGTTAAAAGGGTATCAGGCTGAGAGCCTACTGGCTGCTTACCTTAAGCTCTTCAGTTTTAGATATACTAATGATCCTTCCTCCTGCATAATGAGGATGAACACCTGAGAGGGCTGTAGAAACTCATGTATTCTAAATGTTGACTTGGATTACCTTGGATAACCATGGATGCCATGGCCACAAACTGTTAATCAAAATATGAGTCTAGCTCTGTATTTTCAGGCATTTTGAAATACTATACAGATCAGTGTAATGGGCAAAATGGTATATAAGCATTTCCCATCCAATGGATGTAGAAGATATTCAATGTCCATGCCTTTTCATGGGCATCTGGAATAGAAGCTCTTCTTTCAGTAGTTCTTCCGTGATGTGAGCAGGTCTACTACACAGGATCACATCACTCCCTCTTGCTTTTGAAAATATGTTTTTCTGCTCAAATTTTGTTACTGTCTTCAGTGACCATCAACCATTGCCCTCCATCTGCTCACCCTTATCACCTCCTTTAAAATGATAGATTATTTATCATGCTAGAGTTCTACCTGGCTTGTACTTGTAGGCAACTAGCATGCACACCACAAACCACATCTGAGGCATTTGTAGTTCAGATCTGTGTACACTTTGTGAATTCAAAGGGCACCACTGAAAAAAGCAAAACATTCATTAATTTTTTCAGAGTATGGCTTTTAAGTATGCACTCCTGTTACCAATTAATATGGCAGGGAAGACTCTAAAAAACATTTTTTTTCAGAACCATACAGTGTAACACAGTACATTGAGAACTGCCATTTATATTACTGTTCAGACCTTAGATGTTTGCTTGCAATCAAATGAATGAATAAATGTATAAAAACTGGCCCAAGAATGTATTTCAGCTTACTACTGTTCGAACCATACCTATAAAACATTGCAATCCCCCCATACACAGATATATCCACAATTACAGACCCTTGTAATGACTATGTACACTTCAGATGTTTATTGTAATCAAATAAAAAAAGAATGCACAAATAATGATGCAAGTATGTATTTTTGCTTACAGCTGTAAGAACCATAGAGTGCAATCCACTGCAAACCTGTCTGTCTCAATCTGTCACACACACACACACACACACACACACACACACACAGACAAACACACACACATATGTGACAGTAATCACAGCCACTTCTACATAGTGTACACCTCAAATGTGTGTTTATACTCTAGTGGATGAATATATAAATAATGGTCATTGAATGTATTTCTGCTTGCTGCTCTTAGAACCATATAATACATATAATACATCCCAATGCAATTACCACCTGCACCTGCACATGCATGCACACACATACATACGTATATATATATATATATATATATATATATATAGGGTATAAATTAGTTCGCCAAAATACAGTTTCAATGAACACTTAAACATTGACTGCACTTCAGTGAAAATCATTTCAGTGATTCACTGAATTTACCAAGGGCAAGTAAATACTTGCCCTGCAGCACAACAGACCGACATGTAAGTAAATCAAACTCACCCAAGTGGGGGGCTTTGCCCCCCACACCCCCCAACTATATATACCAACTCCAATATCACACTACAGTGGAGAAAAGGACAAAGTTGATCAGTTGGCCAACTACTTCTTTGCCTTTGGTAAATTCAGTGAATCACTGAAACGATTTTCGCTGAAGTGCAGTCGATGCTTAGGTGCTCTCTGAAATCGGATTTTGGCAAACTAATACAGACCTTATATATATATATATATTTATATAATGCACACACACACACACACACACACACACACACACACACACACACACACACACACACACACACAATTGCTGGAAGTCCTGTAATAAGGTATCATCACCTTATGTTTTTTTGGTGCAAGTCTAATGCTGAGCTGTTTTAGAAAAGTCAAGCGAGCCAATTTTTTTCCTTTTTAACAGTATATAGAACTCTGAGCAAGTCCAGTAATAGAGTTCTAATCTCTAAAAAAAAAAGTCAACATTTTTAAATTAAAAAAAAAAAAAATCAATCAATAAATAAATAAAATAGTTGCCCCCCACACCCCACACCCCCCAACTATATATACCAACTCCAATATCACACTACAGTGGAGAAAAGGACAAAGTTGATCAGTTGGCCAACTACTTCTTTGCCTTTGGTAAATTCAGTGAATCACTGAAACGATTTTCGCTGAAGTGCAGTCGATGCTTAGGTGCTCTCTGAAATCGGATTTTGGCAAACTAATACAGACCTTATATATATATATATATATATTTATATAATGCACACACACACACACACACACACACACACACACACACACACACACACACACACACACACACACACACACAATTGCTGGAAGTCCTGTAATAAGGTATCATCACCTTATGTTTTTTTGGTGCAAGTCTAATGCTGAGCTGTTTTAGAAAAGTCAAGCGAGCCAATTTTTTTCCTTTTTAACAGTATATAGAACTCTGAGCAAGTCCAGTAATAGAGTTCTAATCTCTAAAAAAAAAAGTCAACTTTTT
The DNA here is from genome assembly GCF_019279795.1 of Protopterus annectens. NCBI lineage: Eukaryota > Metazoa > Chordata > Ceratodontiformes > Protopteridae > Protopterus > Protopterus annectens. Next base: position 6,555,047 of record NC_056740.1, read on the forward strand.
TAAATTAAAAAAAAAAAAAATCAATCAATAAATAAATAAAATAGTTGTGCTTTTATGGGGGGTGAGAGCAGACCAACAGTCAGTACCATCAGCTGCACGCACCTGAGTACCTTCCTTTTTTATTTTTTACTTTGTTTTCATTATTTCTTTATTTATTTCAGATTGCAGAAAAAGGTACCAAATTATGTTCACTTTAAAAAAATTTTACTTTCCAGTTGGAATGCTGAATTGTATTATTATATATTTTCTAAGCAACGGAATATGTAGCAGTTGGGCCTTCTGTGAGTGTGACTTTTACTTTCTCCATAAAAGTCACATCAACATTCGGAAGCAATTTAGTACTTGTTCTTTTGACCACTTTGAAGACTGAAAAGGATTTGTGAGCGGCCAGTCACTCATCATACTGGTAAATGCATTTAACGGATAACCAGGAAAATGCATCCTTTTCAAATCAACAATGCTGAGTGAACTGAGTCAGGTCTCCAGAAAATGAAGCATATATAACTTATACATTTACAGTGATAATACTCCAACAGGTGTTTCTACTGTGTCAGAATAATTTGCAATATGTATATTTTATACTTTTATAAAAAAGGGTTGAGGATGGATGGAGATATATATTTATATATATATATATATATATATATATGTGTGTGTGTGTGTGTGTGTGTGTGTGTGTATGTGTGAAATACAGTCATATGTAGAAATGATTCTTTACAGCACAACACAGATGACAATTTCCACATTACGAATATATTTCTGAAATAGTGTGTATGAAAATTGAAATACAAAATGATGCTGTTTCTCTTAATAATCTTCTGTTCTCAAAATACACATTTTGAATCAGCCTGATTTACTTTGCATACCATACAAATTAGGAAATACTGCAACCAAACAATACTAATTAATATTGGTGTTGAATATGAAGTATGAAGAAGTGTGTTGTTCTTAAGTAGTTATATTTAAGAAAAGTTGTGTGCTTATATGCATTATGCCAGACAACACTCTTAAGATTCTTATAAATATCGTGCTTTTAATATTGTTCACAGTAAAGCAAAACAAGAAAACAGACTTTTAAACTGAGTATATAGAGATGATACAGAATATTTTTTCTGCAGCCAATTTTTTATCTAAATCCCATTCTTGTCCTAGAACCAACCGTAGGCATTAACAATTTCTTTGCCAGAAGTACATTGATAACATGCATGTTGGATATGTGAAAGAGAGTAAATTCTAGCTACAACATATACTAAGAATGATGTAAATTCTTGTCTAACTTAAGAAATAGCAATGCAAAAGTAAAACGTTAGAATAAGTATTCTTAGTACCAGAATTATGTTTTAAGGGAGATAAAACAAGAGGTATTCAATTATGAGTTGGGAGTGTCTTAGAAGGTCTGTTTCTAAAATCTAAATCTGGTAAGGGAGGGGTAGAAGGTAGTGGGCAGGATTCACGAAGGCTTGCACAGAGTCTAAGAGTAGTGTAAGACTCCATGCAGCCTTCTCGATCCAGGAACAGCCCAAAGTCCGTGTAAGAGACAAGCTAAAATGTCTCTTACATGGAGTGGGCGTGGATAAGCTAATCACCTCACTTGCAGCCGAATGGCATGCAAATGAGGATGATTAGCAATGCAGGAAGCCCAGAACAGCCCGTGTAAGAGCCGTTTTAGCTGCAGAAATGTACTCAGTTGACAACTGATGCGTTTCTCTAAAAACGCAATGGAGCCATGTCAGCTCCAAATAAAGGGTGCATATGTGTCAGGCAGCATGCCAATGGCCAAATATGTGGCCATTGGCAAGGTAACCTGATGCAAATATATTAAAAATATGATGTTTAAACCCAAGCGCGGCCCAGCATAAGCAGGCTGCGCTGTATAAAGCTATAAAATGAAGGTTATAAACCCACAAATGTGGGTTTTATGCAATACATGGAATGTCAATGCAGGGACCAGCAGACCAAAACCAACATGGCCACCGTGTAGTGGTTGCTAAGGTGGGAAGCTGAGTCTAAGACATGTAACTAAGCATTAGTAGGCAATCTGATGCAAATGAGTGTTAGGATACTGAATTCCACTGTCACATAGCAAATGAGCACAGTTTGAGTAGTGTAAGAGTTACAGAAGGGGGAGGAACAGAGTAGGAGATAGGTGACATCACAGGGGGAATGGTAGAAAGAAATGCAGTTCATTGGAGGTCAGAGTTACATGGCAGATGTCAGACAGATATCATGGAAAGAGGTGTGCCACTAGATAAGCATGAGAAAGTCAAGAAATGGAAGGTGTACACTGTTGCCTACACGAAGTTTCTTGCTGGGCGTCATCTTGCGCACATGTGGCGCCATGAAGCCGAGTAAGGCAGTGTCTTTGGCGTGTAAGGCAGACTGAGCATGGGAGTGTGTTGGGAGATGTTTAACACTGTTTGCGCGGGTGTGCACGTTTTAATCGAATAAGCAGATTCTGAACCATGTAAGCATGTGTGCGCGTGTAAGCCACTGTGGCGTGTTTCTGCTGGTTTGCATGGCTCCTCCCTGAGAAACAGAGAGGAAAAAGGAAGCAACAGATTTAGTAGGAAGCTAGCAGGGAATACTGCTGGAGCTAGCAGGTGAAAACAATTAGAAGCAGGCAATTACACAGGCAGAATAGTAGCCCAGCCCAGCACTTAAAACTCTGCAAACAGCAGTGCAGGATGTTTCTCTCAAGAGACACTGCAAGACAGGAGTAAGCTATTAGAAGTGAAAGACCTCAAAGGTACCTCACCAAGAGGATAAAGGGTCTCAAATATATGTCATATGCTGCCTGGCTGTAGACACCCCAGCTGAATGCAGTCACATACTGCCTACACAGAGGCATTGCATGCCTGTTGTAGAAGGCCATGCCCAACACAGGAGTAATGGACATGCTCCACCCCAGAAAACTCAAAGCCATCGGAGCTGTGAGAGTGAGAGATGTCAACCTCAACAAATAATGAAGTAGGATGTGCTGGTGGGACAGATACATAATCCAGAGGTTCCCCACACCCTGGACCAGAATCCCACTCCATGTTTGGCAGAGCCCCTCACTGACACTCTTCAACAGGAATCTTGCCAAGTGGATGGATGATTGTAGAGTTACACTGGGGGTCTTCACTGTGTCATGTCCAGACAGAGGCACAGCAAAGCAAATCATAAATGGCCATAATATTCACATAGCAAGGGGTGGCAAAAGCCACACACACTCTGGCTAGGCTAACAAATGCCCTAGGGTGGATAGCCTAGTATGAACCTATGAACCTATGAAGATACAAATTGTACAGGACACTAAGGATAATCCCAAGGCTTTCACAACTGATGGTAGGAACCGTGTTGGGAATTCACAGATATGCTCTGAATCACACAAATATCACAAACACGCACACATATTGCCAACATACATCCTGACAGGTGTAGTGCATCCCCCCCCCCCCCAGAATGCAGAATATCTATCCCAGCAGACTGCTGGCCCCCTGACATTGCAGATGCTGAGGTAACAGCCAGCATCTACAAAGCAAAACACACAGCAGCAATGGTATGAGATGGTGTCCTGGGCTGAGTGCAACATGGACTCGAAGATGAATGGAATGCCAAATCACACTACTGCTCAATGTCAGCCTTACCACAGAATATGTACCCAAAGAGCAGTGTACAACAACAGTGGTCCTTCTCAACAAAGGTGTTGCCTGAATGGATACTGAAAACTACTACCCCAGAATCCTGAGAAGCTCGGTCTGCACAGCTATGGAAAGGATCAGCATGTACCACAGACATAAAGATATTGGGGACCTACTGACACTGGACCCTACCCAGTGTGGCTTTCTTAAGTGCAGATCCTGCCCCTAAACATGTTTGACTCAATTGAAACAGTCATTAAGGTCATTGATGAGGGCAATGTGGTCCACACAGCGTAGCTGGACCTTGCAAAGGCTTCTATACAATACCCTACGTGTTCATTATAGATAAGCTCACCAGCTTAAATATAAACCCCTATGTCAGTAGAGGGTTGCAAACCAGACCAAGGACAGAACAGACATGGTCAGACATGCTGCAGCCATGTCAGACTACAAACCAGATATAACTGGCATCCCACAAGGCTTGGTCCTGGGATCTCCCTCGTCTGGTATATATGTCCCATAGGTACAGGCAAACATGGAAGGACTGTGTCTGAACATGTTTGCAGAGGACTACAAACTGCTCACCATATATGATCCACCAGCTGACACAAGCATCCCACAAAAGGGCCACATAGAAACTGACAACTGGTGCCATAGCCATGTCAGCAAGCTAATTGCAGAAAAGTGTATAGTCTACCCCCGTGGATATACAGTAAGTGCCCACCAATTACCACATAGGTGTTAACCCATTATGTAGTTAACATGTAATGAGAGACCTGGGGACACAAGGTGATTGATATCCTGCATTGGACAAACATGTGCTGTAGTGTTTACAGAAACATACCATATACCCACCTAATCATGAAGGTTGTCAGATCTAGATAAGGGGAGGTCATTGTGGCTCTGCAGTCATCCTTCATCAGCGGTACAATTGACTACAATAGCCCCTGTGGGATGTACCTCAGCAGACACCTCCATCAACCGTAAAGTCCCCAACAGTACCTCACCAGGAGTATCAAAGAGCTTGCACAGATGCCATGTGTTGCCTGTGTTGCTGGTATCAATAAACATGCTGCACCTTGTACAATCTGAATGGCAGTGAGCTATGCACATGAGAGACCTGAACCCCAGCACTGACTTACATAGGACAAGCTGTACTGCATGATCCATAACACAGAAGCCACCCCACCCATGAGTGAACTCCCAGTACAGGCTACCCATAGAGTCACTTATCAATTTTCCTCAATAGGAATCTTGATGAGTGGATGGGAGATGGTAGCTTTATCCTGGGTATCACTGTCATGTCACAGGTAGACAGAGGCACAGTATACTAACCATGACATATGTCATGGCAAACTCCACTTACAATGTGTGTTGAAGGACAAACACACTCTCCAACTAGCATTAGACATGGACTAGGGCACATCGCTAGTGTTTGCAAATGTACACTTATGTTGTGGAATACACTACCAATGTTGGACAAGCCTGGTTTAAGTAGTTCATATCTGAACAGAATGCAACATGGTCAGATGTACACAACTGGCCCCTAACCAGGCTGTTGTGCTCACTATCGAAATGTAAAGCAGTGATAGCACTAAAGCCCAGGATACTGTCCACCACAGTCAAAGTACTACCAGTACACTATACAGTACTACAGTGTTAGGTCAGTGTGAAAGGATGTTGACAACTGTATGCAAAGTATCCCATGCAAACACTGCAGGCACACTATAATCCTGTTGTGTTCACACACAAAGCGGTTGTACAGTAACTACACAACATGACACACAACACACAACCATAAACAGGTGATATTTGTTGAAGTTCACACTCATCCACAAATGTGGTGGGCTGCAGAGTTCAACATATGGAATGCTCACACTGGGGATGCTCACACACTTTGATAAATGAGACATATGTCAGACAACATGCCATGGGAAGGCTGAACTGGGCATGCTCACACACTTAGGCCAAATCTCAGTTTAGCAGTTGGACACACATATCTGGTATTTTTACGTGTTATTCCAGGAACCAACCACATTACAGCAGTCTGCCCAGTGCACACAGTTAAATGACTACAGAGACATACGTGAAATAGTGGATCCCTCCCATATGCAAACATCTTCCACAGATGCACAAGTTGTTCATACAAACAGGGAATGCTATGGCAATAAAGATGTGCAAACAGTCTATCAGCAACAAATAATGTGCATTTGACAATTAAACATATGGGTGTAGAGGTCAACACTAGGCTGTTTGCCCTAGGGAATGACAGCTTAGCCAGAGTGTGCTTGGCGTCTGCCTCCCCACAGGATGCACATTCCCCTTTCTAAACAACGATGATATCAGCACCCTATAAGTACAGCAGGAGAAAAAAAACCTCCCAATAATGTGAATAGCGCGCTCTGCTAATGCGTCTGTCATAACATAGTTAGGTAGGGGTTTGAATCCTGCAAATGGCAAGTGTGTGTGTTTGGCTGTGGGGGGTTAGTGTGTGTGTGAGGAAAATGTCCCTTTTGGCAACTAGGAGAACAGACTACAGGATGCACATTCCCCTTTCTAAACACCGATGATGTCAGCACTCTATAAGTATAGCTGGAGAAGGAAAACCTCCCAGTAATGCGAATAGCGCGCTCTGCTAATGCACCCGTCTCAAGTGTCATAACATAGCTAAGTAGAAGTTTGAATCCTGCAAATGGCAAGTGTGTGTGTTTGGCTGAGGGGGGTTAGTGTGTATGCAATTGTGTGTGAGGGAAATGTCCCTTTTGGCAACTAGGAGAACAGACTACAGGATGCACATTCCCCTTTCTAAACACCGGATGTCAGCACTCTATAAGTATAGCAGGAGAAGGGAAACTTCCCAGTAATGTGAATAATGCGCTCTGCTAATGCATCCGTCTCAACTGTCATAACATAGTTAGGTAGGGGCTTGAATCCTGCAAATGGCAAGTGTGTGTGTTTGGTTGAGGGGGGTTAGTGTGTGTGCAATTGTGTATGAGGAAAATGTCCCTTTTGGCAACTAGGAGAACAGACTACAGGATGCACATTTCCCTTTCTAAACACTGATGATGTCAGCACCCTATAAGTAAAGCAAGAGAAGATAAACCTCCCAAAAATGCGAATAGCACACTCTGCTAATGTGTCCGTCTCGAGTATCATAACATAGTCAGATAGGGGTTTTAATCCTGCAAATGGCAAGTGTGTGTTTTTGGCTGAGGGGGGGGTTAGTGTGTGTGAGGAAAATGTCCCTTTTGGCAACTAGGTGAACAGACTACAGGATACACATTTCCCTTTCTAAACACTGATGATGTCAGCACCCTATAAGTACAGCAAGAGAAGGGAACCCTCCCTGTAATGCGAATAGCACACTCTGCTAATGTGTCTGTCATAACATAGTCAGATAGGGGTTTGAATTCAGCAAATGGCAAGTGTGTGTTTTTGGCTGAGGGGGGTTAGTGTGTGTGAGGAAAATGTCCCTTTTGGCAACTAGGTGAACAGACTACAGGATGCACATTCCCCTTTCTAAACACCGATGATGTCAGCACTCTATAAGTATAGCAGGAGAAGGGAAACCTCCCAGTAATGCGAATAGCGCGCTCTGCTAATGCATCCGTCTCAAGTGTCATAACATAGTTAAGTAGGGGTTTGAATTCTGCAAATAGCAAGTGTGTGTGTTTGTCTATGGGGGATTCGTGTGTGTACAATTTTGTGTGAGAAAAATGTCCCTTTTGGCAACTAGGAGAACAGACTACAGGATGCACATTCCCCTTTCTAAACACCGATGATGTCAGCACTCTATAAGTATAGCAAGAGAAGGGAAACCTCCCAGTAATGCGAATAATGCACTCTGCTAATGCGTCCGTTTCAAGTGTCATAACATAGTTAGGTAGGGGTTTGAATCCGGCAAGTGTGTGTGTTTGTCTGAGGGGGATTCGTGTGTGTGCAATTTTGTGTGAGGAAAATGTCCCTTTTGGCAACTAGGAGAACAGACTACAGGATGCACATTTCCCTTTCTAAACACCGATGATGTCAGCACTCTATAAGTATAGCAGGAGAAGGGAGACCTCCCAGTAATGCAAATAGCACACTCTGCTAATGTGTCCGTCTCGAGTGTCATAACATAGTCAGATAGGGATTTGAATCCTGCAAATGGCAACTGTGTGTTTTTGGCTGAGGGGGCTTAGCGTGTGTGAGGAAAATGTCCCTTTTGGCAACTAGGTGAACAGACTACAGGATGCACATTTCCCTTTCTAAACACTGATGATGTCAGCACCCTATAAGTACAGCAAGAGAAGGGAAACTTCTCAGTAAAGCAAATAGCACACTCTGCTAATGTGTCCATCTCAAGTGTCATAACATAGTCAGATAGGGGTTTGAATTCTGTAAATGGCAAGTGTGTGTTTTTGGCTGAGGGGGGTTAGTGTGTGTGAGGAAAGTGTCCCTTTTGGCAACTAGGTGAACAGACTACAGGATGCACATTTCCCTTTCTAAACACTGATGATGTCAGCACCCTATAAGTACAGCAAGAGAAGAAGAACCTCCCAGTAATGTGAATAGCACACTCCGCTAATGCGTCAGTCTCAAGTGTCATAACATAGTCAGATAAGGGTTTGAATCCTGCAAATGGCAAGTGTGTGTTTTTGGCTGAGGGGGGGTTAGTGTGTGTGAGGGAAATGTCCCTTTTGGCAACTAGGTGAACAGACTATAGGATGCACATTTCCCTTTCTAAACACTGTTCAGCTGAAGGCCATGGCTCTGGCACAAGTTGTCTGTTTCTATGATGCCCCTTTGGAAGATGCTTGTGTTGGCTGGAGAGTCGATTATGGTGGCCAGTTCGCAGTCATCTGCATATTTGGTCAGCCACAGTCCATCCGTGTTGGCCTGTACCTCCAATAAATATATACCAAACAAGAGAGGTCCCAGGACTGAGCCTTGTGGGACACAACTCGTAACTGGTTTGGAGTCTGGCATGGCTCCAGCAGTTCTAACCATGTGGGTTCTCTACTTGAGCCACTGTGCAATCCATCTAGTGACATAGGGGCTTATATTTAAGCTGGTGTGCTTCTCTAGAATGCCCAAGTGGGGTATTGTTGTGAAGACTTTTGCGAGGTCCAGGTAGGCTGTGTGAACCACCTTCCCCTCGTCAATGGCCTTGGTGACTGTTTCAAAGAAATCAACCAGGTTAAACCTGGTAGTGCTGGTGTGCTCTCAGTAGCCCTGAACCAGGCATCTGTTACTGCACAGATATCGATGTTCTCCATGCGAAGGAGAGTTTCGGGTGCATGCATCTGGAGGTTTAGACTTCTGGCGTTGGGTAGCATTACTCTTAGTTTCTTATCCCTTGTGATACCTATGAAGGTGGGTTTGTCATTTGAGCCTTGCCTAACATAGGCACTATGGGGGTAGCAAGAGCCTTTGCCAATATCTGAAAGCCCAGGGGTGACAGGTGCAGGCCATCCCTAGCGAAGCAGGTAGTTCAATAGAAGATGAATATGTGAAGGTGTAGTGCCTGTGATTAGTTAGCAGTAGCATATATGACTGCTCACGTGGACACATGCCAGGTAAGTCATATGCACTGTGTCACAGGCAATGTACATGTGCACAGGACAAACAGTGGCATCCTGTCAAGTGGGACATGGACATACATATAGTAAGCTATGCAGATGGCACTAGGAGTCCACAGAAGCTCTATAACTATGCATTGCAGGTGTGATCAGTATTCCAGGGTAATTGCAAGCAAACATGCATGCAAACAAAGCTACAGTAAACAGGGCTGCATGTAGTCCATTGTACAACAAACAAGCTGTACCACTTCCAGTAGGTAACACTGCAAATATGCAGGCACTATGCATATGTACATGGAAATACACGGGTCAGATGGCTAGGGTCCAGTCTCAGCGCACACAAGTGTACAGACCATGTACTGTCAGGATGTACAATAACTGGATGGAAACCCATGTGCTCATACCTGCAGTAATACACATGTCAAATAACAGACACTGAGCCTTCACTCAGTGGTTCCATACTTAGTCGGATGTATGCTACCTGGCCTGCCACCACAGTATCCCTGACATATATGGGGACTCTCCCTGCTGTGACAGTTAGTTTTGTGTGTTGGGGCTGTCTAGCATGGTATGAGATGTGAGCATGCAGTGCTAGGGTGCTCCTGTGTGTCCTGTACCAGTCGTGTAGTACTGCACACATATCAACATCCTCAAACATCTGCATTGCAGAGTCCAGTGTGGGCAACATGCCACTTGCAATTTGCATGTCCATCATTGCGGATTACTACATTCATTACCTTATCCCCTGTGCTACCTATGTATGTAGCCTTCTGTTGACATCATTACCACCAGTATGCCAACATGTGCAGATGATACACTATGGTAATTACCATGGGTGTAGACAACAGTACATGACAATCACACACTTACTGCATCAGGCATGCTGTGATATACCCACAATTAATTCAGCACGCAGTACTGTTAACAACATGATACTATTACTACACATCTATGTGGTCACGCTGTGCATCAGCAACATGTTAACCTATACCTGCATAGTTGTTACAGATTGCAGGAGGTGGCACAGTTTCATCATATGCACAGGGTGTGAACTTGGTATGCCTGAGTCAGCCACCGATACCACCGATTGACATGTATGTGTATGTGTGTTGGTGAGGGACAGCAGTAGAAGGTGGGGCAATGTTGATGCAGTGTGTGCATGTATGCGGTAGCCCTAGGTGTTGTCAATTTGCATGTGTGTATGGATGCACACAGTTCCACCTCATGGCTGCCATATACTGGTGTTTGTGGACAGCCACAGACTGTACCTGCCAGGTCATACAGATCAGTGTCTCTGGCCACGGACACGGTACCTGTGCCTTGCAGGGGTGCTACGGACCATATCCGGTACCAACTCAGACTGGGTACTGTCATCAGAAGCAGGTGTTCGTTGACTGGACACAGATCCCTATCGGGCCTGGCCATTGCCACGTGCACGTGGTCTCCTGGGGCGGTCTGATGACAGCACAGACCCAGCATTGCTGGGGCTGCTGCTGGCACTACAGGGGCGGCCGCGGCCCTGTTGTCGTCCGCGACGACTACCAGCTGCTGCTGTTGCTGGCATACGGCCACGTCGATGCCCCAACCGCCCGCCATCGCCCTGGCTCATGGACATGTAGTTGTGGAACCGGTCTAATATGTCCCCACAACGTCTGTCTATGACATCAGTGAAATCACGGATGGCAGCCGCAATGTCACGCATACTGTCAGTCATGGCTGTGCGACATGCTGTCAGCTCCCTCAGACCCTGTCTGGTGTACCGTTCCATATGTGACTGTGCCTGCATGACAGCCCGAAACATAGCTGAGGTTGTAAGACCTCTGTGGGCATGTCTGACAGGGGCAGTGCACCCACGGATGCTCCCGAGAACCCCTGGACATCTGTCTGTGTGGTACCATCTCTGGGCCATGCCCATGGCTGCTGTGTGGGGAGGCATGTGCCACAGATACCACATTACCCTGGTCAATGCCCACTGTATGCTGTCCTTCACCTAGGGACATTGGTGACAAAGGGTGTATTGGCAGGATAACTGTGCGCATTGATGGGGTCGACAGCTGTGTACTGTCAATCGGCTGACCAATGGCGGATCCTGGCATACCTTCCTGTGCCATTACACAGATGTCATCATTATCAGTCCCACGGCACCTGATTCAGGTTCCTGCTACATGACACCAGAGCAGCACCAGAACCTGTGGGAGGAAACAGGAAACACAGTTTACAATGTCTACACATTACCAGTGATGCACACATGCACACATGCACACATGCACACATGCACAGGTACACACATGCACACATGCATACATGCACAGGTGCACACATGCACACATGCACACATGCACAGGTGCACACATGCACACATGCACAGGTGCACACATGCACACATGCGCATGTGCACACATGCACACATGTACACATGCACACATGCACAGGTGCACACATGTACACATGCACACGTGCACACATGCACAGGTGCACACATGCACACATGCACACGTGCACACATGCACACATGTACACATGCACACATGCACAGGTGCACACATGCACAAATGCACACATGCACAGGTGCACACATGCACACATGCACAGGTGCACACATGTACACATGCACACATGCACACATGCACAGGTGCACATGTACACATGCACAGGTGCACACATGCACAGGTGCACATGCACATGCACATGCACACATGCACCCATGCACACATGCACACATGCACACATGCACACATGCACAGGTGCACACATGCACAGGTGCACACATGCACACATGCACAGGTGCACACGTGCACACATGCACACATGCACACAGTTTCACACAATTGTATAGTACTCAGTATGCATGATATCAACACACAGACACAGACACACCTACATGCATACAAAGAGCACTACTAAGTGAGCCAAATAGTACTATTACTATCAAAACTATTACAGGAATTGTTAATACACACTCACCAGCATGGATAGGCTGCATTGCTGTTATACCAGAGGGACCTGCAGACGTGAAGAAACTAATGTCAGTGGGCACAACTGTGCCATTGTTACTGAGTATGATACAGGTCAGTAGTACAACAGTCGCCTTTTACAGGTCAGCTGCTAATATTGAGGATATCACACTTGCACATTAAATACTGTGGTGACAGCTACTGTGTTGCTGGCGGACTGGAGCCACTACACTCATGAGTAGTCCCTCCAGTCTGGTGAGTGGGGGATGTGTAGCCACCCCACCACCTGTGGCAACCTGTTGCCTGTGGATATCCGACGGACATGTCTGATTAAATCACTGCAGTGATGTCATACCTGCTCATATGTCCTATTATGCGTGCCTATGTCATTTACCCGACGGACAAGGTCTTGCCACAGTGCAACCCTCTCCTGCTGATTTTGGCTGGTGTGGGAAAAGAGTATTGCATAATCCCGCACCAGGCTCTGGTGTATCTCCTCATCCTCAGCTGTGGAGTAAGTGGGATTCTGCGGGTGGGCCATGTACCTGAGAAAGAAAATAACCTGATATCAGCAATATATGTCAGCAGAATTTGGCACACATACTACACATGCTACTCGACTGTTATGATACAACATATCTCACATATATAGCATCTGTCTGTCTATTGGTGGATACACATGTAAATGGCCAGGTATCAGTGCTCAGCCAGCAACTGTGCAACAGTACCTGGCACACTCCATACGACATACTACCAAACCCCAGCAGTCAGAACACTGATTCAGGTCAAGAGCACCTCCTCACTCTGGGGGTTTGTATCTAGGTACTGTATGGCCTACATCATCAACTATTGTGAGCTGACCACACACTGATTGCCCTGGATATACATATCCCACCTCCACCACCAGCACAAACGACTATAGTGAATAACATTACAGATGCAAACTTTACAGTTTGTAACAGTGACATGGTATCCTTTCAGCCCACTGGGCCAGTGGCAGATACAACCCACAATGCTGACCCCTACACAATTGCTTTCTACATACATCTCCGAGAATGCATGGATCATGCAATCCCATATATGACCAAGACACTCTCCACAAAGGGACAGCATCCTGTCTGGTGGACCCCAGCCATAGACAGATTGTATTACAGAAGATGGAAGCTACTGCAAGACAGAGCATAATTCCATAAAGGGAGGGCATGTCTGAGCAGCACTAGTAAGGATCTATTTTCCATCATACAAACATCCATGGGCAACTTTGAGAGGGAAATCAAGAGGGACACTACAGATAGCCAGAAGGCCTTCTTCAGTTATGTTAGCAACCTGGTCAGGATCCATCCTCTATGCCCATAGTTAGTACACAACAACAAATATTTCACTGACACCACAGATATTGACAACATTGTGGCAGACAGGTTCAGTGCAGGTGTCACCCCACCCTCTCCCCCAAAATAAGACATAGTTATCCCAGCTGACTGTAACTTCCCTGTCATCACAGATGTCCAGGTGAGAGCCACCCTCAGGACAGCAGAATACACAACATGAATGGGACCTGATGGTATCCCCAGTTGCATGCTACATAAACTCTGACAGGAGCTAAACACACATATAGAAGTGCTATGTAACACTAGCCTGACTACAGGATATGTACCTGTACACTGGCGCAGCAGCAGTGGTTCCACTCCATGAAGGAGGCACCTCAACATACCAATACAATACAACACAATACATTACATTACAATACAATACTCTACAATATGCTATTGCCCCTGGGACTACAGCAGCGTACTGTTCTGCTACCCTGACCATTGTGACACATGTGGTGTGATGGTACCTGCTGCTGTCACACAGTTACACAGGGTGACTCATATGGCATATTACCTATCTGACTAAAATTCAGCAGGGGTATGTGTGACATGTACTCATGGGGAGTCTTGCTTCTTAACACTGTGTGGTTTATTGCAGGGTATGTCTTATCTGTGGGTAGGAACTTTTACCTCCACATGTGCACTCTATTGCAGTGGCACGGACGACACACAGCAGTCATTTAGGTTGTGGATGGTATGAGGTGTTACTATGGTTGTTGGACATCTGTCATGGGTGTGACTTACATATGTAAATCCGGGAGTGGTAACCTCTATGTGGGTAGTATATGTGTAGTCTGTGGTGTTGTCAGTCACTGTGCATTGGTAATGTGTTTGAGTGCATTGTCACAGTGTTGTACATGTCACTGTGTCCTTCTCCATATCTGTAGCTGTCATGTGAGGTCCATACCATGGCATCCATTATGTGGTGTGGAGAGGTACACCGACCTACATGTCCATAGCTGACATACCATGTTTGCTGACACATACCATGTGCAGGTATTCCAGGGATAGTGTGCCACTGTGAATATCATTGGGGCCACTATTGTACACATTTATGACCCTGTTCACCCCTAACACATGCAGTGGTGGGCAGCCAATCACTATCTGGTAGTTACTGGTGTAGGTGATTTGGAATGTGGTATGGTACTCCGGTTTTGACACTGGTGTTCACTCCATGCCTTTGTCACCAGGCACCTGTTGCAATACATCTGTACACATGTGCCTCACTCAGAATTTATATACATCTCTCTCTCTCTCGATATATATATATATGTATATAGATATATCTATATGTATATATATATATATATATATATATGTATGTATATAGATATATCTATATGTATATATATATATATATATATATATATATATATGTCTGTATACATATACACATATATATATATATTGATGTACATATATTGCTATAGATGTGGAGGCGGGGCACAGAGGGGGTGAGAGTGACAGAGGGGGTGAAACAGGGTGTGTTGAAGGTCGTCATATACAGTCATACCTGTAGATAGTCAGATCAGTCTGTCTATGTATATGCATCTACATATATCTATATCTGTATGTGTGCATTACATATATATGTTTGTACAATATTCTATGTACATCTGTCTATGTATTCCTACATCTCTCTCTATGTATGTATACATATATGCATGTCATATATATATATATATATATATATATACACATACATATGTTAACATACATACGTATCCATATGATAGACAGGTATATCAACATGTTTGTCTACCATACTGTATACACACACTAACATACTGCTAAACATACATAACTGTGAAACCTACTTTGTACATGGCACTACAACCTACAATCAACCAACATTGATATGTGCACACAGATGCTCTCACATACAAATGTATGTACAGCCTTCACTGATAGTTGTTGTATGTCCCCTGCCCTTTACACATCTTCATATACATATGGATACAGACCAATGACACATATGGAGGGTTCACAGTATGTAGACCTTTATAGTATTACTTTACATTACCTGTGTTTGTCACAGCTGCTTGTGTTGCCATCTGGTTCTCTGTCCTGCTGCTCCACTTCCCAGTTGTCAGATTTCAGGTGGCTGTTGCTGAACAATTTGTTTGTGTCTGCTTAATTGCAATTTTCTCTGTCTCTGTCTCTGTCTCTGTCTCTCTCTCTCTCTCTCTCTGTCTGTCTGTCTCTCACATCCTTCTCAGGGTGCAATAAAAGTATTGCATGTGTGGACTGGGAGTACAGCATACTTTTGTAGGTATCTGCATATGCCCATGTGATGGCCTCTGCACCAATTGTTAGCCAGCATTTGCTAATTGCATGCAGCCAGTTGTGTACTAATTGCAGTTCTCACTGTGATTTCAGAACAGTGCTATAAAAAGGTATGTGAGATAGGCGTAGCCCTTTCAGATTTTAAGGGCAGGGACCATGCTGTTATGCTGTGGACAATGTTCTGTGAGTGTAAAGGTTGGTATCTCGCTCATATTTCCAGGTGTGTTGTAGATTAACATTCCTCCATTCATTTCTCCTGTTTCCTGTACTGTGTATGTACACTGGCACCTACAACTACTACTACTGTTAATGTGTGTGTGTGTGTGTGTGTGTGTGCTTTCCTTTCACTTTTGCTTGCACTTTGTTGCTAAGGCTTCAATATTTGCCCTTTACAGTCACTACTTGTATGCCTGCTAGGTGTCCTGACTGTAGTGTGCTGCTGTAGCTTTCTTATTTTCCATGTACATTCACACCTTGGAATGCTTGCTATATCTGCTAGGGTGTTACAGCATGCAGTGTGGTCTGGCCATGGTGTGGGCCTTGACATCTATTAGGGTATTTGAGTATGCTGCTGAGCAGGCCCCAGAGACTTTCAGGTTCATCTGTTATCTGCCTCATGGAATGGTACATATCAGTGGGGTATACCCATTAAAATGTCTGGTATGCTGCAGTTGTGACTGTGGGTTAGCATGAGCATATGTATTACTACACTTTTTCTGCCATGCAAGTGGTGAATACTTTCAGGACTCCATAGTTACCATTGCATGTGTTACACCTTTCTGCCTACTGTTTGTACATTTCACATGGAGTCTGTGGGGCATCCCTGTAAGTCATTCACTGTTGCTATGTCTAGGCTCTTAACTATTCAAATATGGTGGTGTCAGACCCATCATGTGTACAGATATTTGCAGGTTGTCCACATTTCTGCCTCATATTTTGGTCAATATCTCATGCACACCTTTTTCTGGCAAATCACTCTGGGCTCAAGTCAGAATATGGTGACAAACATTCAAGTTTCAGACTTCATACCCTTCCAAACATCCCACAAAATGCAGACCCTGTTACTCTCTGAACTGTCTGCATTTGTTGTAACATTATTTATAATGTGTCCCTGGTTTTGGGCCTTTGCTCCACATATTTTATTATTTGGTCCAGATGTGTTCCTGTAAGAGGTTGTGGGGTATGGGCAGTGATTATCCTGCTGTGAGTATGTGTGTGGCTTGCAAGGTGCTATAGTGACATTATTACCTACTAGCTACCAACTAGCATGGCTGTTTCTGTTCACACACTACTATTATGGAAATCCACTAGTTTTGATAGTAATTCTAAATGGCATGCTTTGTGTACTACACATCTATATTCCCTTTACATTAATTCCTACTATTAAATGATATATTTATTTTAGCACAATGCTCTTGTATAAGAGTCATGGCTTAGTGGTAAGTCATGCAGACTACTGTTTCCTGGGTTCGGGACTGCCAGTGGGATTTTATTTTGCTTCTGGACTGACTACAAGACCTGTCAATCAAAGTGACTAAGGCACTTTTAAGCAGTTGTAACCAGGTTAGCGCTGGTTTGCGCGGAGCTCACGCATGCGCACTGGCGTTTAGCTCCGCGCACACAAGCGCACACCCACTTACAACCACTTAAACATGCTTACTCTTGCGCACACCTGCACTATTTTCTTTGAAAGAAAAGAAAATGGGGAGACAGGAAAGTGGTGAAAAAGGGGTCACAAAGAGGGTAAGACAGTAGGGAAACAAGCTTGGGATGTGCAGGAGGGATGTAGGTAAGGCCCATAGCTGCCCATTTCTTCATCAGCAACAGCTGTGCATATGTATGTAATTTGGTGTGACATTTGAAACCTTCACCCCTGAGAGAGGTGTCAGGACAACAATAATACTTGTTGTACAGCCAATTGTAATTGATAGGTTCCATGTCCAGCAGACATGTGTGCGGAATGGGCAGCTATGTATGGGGCGTAATTTTTGTGGGTACAGAGTGCCCTTTTTTTTTTTTTTTTTTCAGGTGAGAGTGGTATGTCAGGTGAAGGAAGTCGGTACAGCTGGGGAGGTAGGTTGGGTAGGTAAACAGACAAGACAAACAAGATGCATACAGGGGCGGTGTATGACACGTGTGGGGGGGTTACACAATTGACGGGGGCGGAGGTTTGGATATCCAGAGCCCATGAGCCCACAGATGGCAACAGTGGAACTGATATCCCCACCCATAGGCAGTTGCCACTGTTCCTTCACTGCCCAAGATGGGGCTGTGCTGGGGGTTGTGTAGGTGGGGCAACAGGCATGCCCGTTAATTGCGCCACCTGTGCCTCGAGCTGGCGTAGGGGCTCGAGAACAGAGTCCCGAATCTCCCTACGCACCACAGTCCGGATGCTACGGAGGGTGAGTGGTGGTTCTCCTCCGGCCACACTTGCAGAGGGGGGGCTAGCCCCATCCCCTGCAGCGCTTCCACCCGCAGGTGGCACAGGGCCACCGGAGGAGGGTCCGGACTCGGCACTAGAGCCAGGTGCACTCGCCAGCTGAGGTGGGAGAGGTGGGTCCGCTGGAACCCGCCTTCCCTGTCGTCCTATGTTTTGCATTATGTCATGACAGTTTGGGTTAGTGACATATAATACCATTCACAATTAGTTGTAACAGCATGCATTAGTATTCCCATTAACCAAACACCCAGATATTCACACCATTGAACAGCATGCATAACACATGCATAATTTGAACAGAAATACACAGTCCAACAACATGCAGGGTTAATTGATGGCAACAGGCCATCAGGTGTGGATGTATGAACAGGGAGATGCATCAACGGACATGCAAATATATATGACCCAACAGAACAAACATCCAGGGGTGTTAATTGTGATTGCACATACCATTTTCACGTGGAATGGGTTATATGTGGTTATAGGGTGGGGTAAAGAAAGTAATATTAACACCTTTGAATAACAATACATATGCTGTACATTTCTAATAGCTACAGTTATATACACACTACTGTTCTAACTACAGTTTCCTATATGATAACTATTTCAACTTGGTGATAGGACTGTTACTGCAACATCAATATACATTTTATGGTTCTTCATACACATTCATATCTAGCTTTGTTCAGCTACATCATCCTGCTACATTTGCTTTATATAGCTGTAGACAAGTGTGGATGTTTGGTATATCAGACAATCATCCTATCTGCATATTGCAGACTGAGAGCAACATATCCAGATTTTGGGATACACATTCCAGATGCAGCAACACTTTGAACAGATTTTGCTGTTTGGTTTTGAATCTCACATGCATTTCATTCTGTCTTGACTGCAGTATACTTTATTCAGGGGTTATTACTACTGTATTGCTGGATTCATGACACTTTCTCACACTCTCTCACTTGCTTTCATTTTACTATTCAGGATGGTACTTACTTCTAGGCTTTATTGACATGTTTTACCTGTAGTTATTACAATCCTTTCCAGCAGTCTCACTTCTGTCATGTTTCAGTATTTCCACAGGGATATATTTCACACATGTGATTTCATCATCTTCTGCAGCTATACTTTTCAGCCTGCTGTAGGTTGTGTACTATTTTCTTACAGGTAGGGCATTTTTATTTCAGAATATATGTCAGACAGTTTCATTTTTCGGTTTAACTTACGGGCTGAAACACACTTTTGTAATCAAGCAATACTTGCATACACTTTCACACTGTTACTTGCAGATTTTATTCCTTACTGACTACACTGTACTCTTTTGCTGACTGTCATACTTTTATATTTCTTTACAGTTACTGGTAGTGGATTACTGACCTGTCTGGTGGTGCAACCGCACCAGCCTATCGCCATAGGCTCTGTGGTTCGCAGAACGGACACCTGCAGCTATAATATAAATGAAGTAATATTGGAATACACATCTCCATAATATCAGCTAGTTTAATTTCTTACATACATAATTAAATGTTACTTAGTAGTGGGGTGTTGGGTGTTTGCCGGGCCTCCTGGATCCAAAGGTTCAGTTGGTCCTGCTTGCGTCTCTTCAGGTCTGCATGGTGGTGACGGACCTGCTCACCAGTCCTTGGAATCCCTGTGGCACTGGTGAGATCATGAGCCAACCGGTCCCACCCCTCGGCCCTGTATGCTCCCCAGAGGACCTGGCCCTGAATGAGTTGGGCCTCATGATTATGGACTAGGAGCCAGACCATGTACCTGGACTCCTCAACACCCCACCTCTGTGCTCGAAAGCAACTACCCTCTCCTACTCCTGTCATTCTGCCTGCAGGTCAGTTCTACAATCGTTTATGCTGTGTATTCCCGCCTATGGGGCTTATATAGTCCGTTTTTCCCGCACATATCTGTGATTGGCCATTTTGGAATTGTATCAACTTCAGTAAACCTGCATTGTCATGCTCCAATTTGTATTCATTCCTATATATTAGCTATTATTGCATTTCTAGGTACTGCTGTCATGGCTTAGTGGTTTGGTACCTTGACTATGGTGTATAGTATCCTGGGTTCGAACCTGGCCACTGCTTTTTATTTTTCATGACTGTCTAGACATGCTGAGGGGTGTGTCTGTGTAAAGGTAGTTTTGATACGGCTTGCTCAACGTTGCCCGTCGGTTAGCTTGTTTGCGCGGTGCGCAGCTCCGCACAAATGGGGTACGCTGGTTTAAGCCTCATTTGGCTATCAGCATGCATATTATGCTCAGCTCAGGTAGGGGCACATAGATTTAGCACGTTAAACCACTGCTCAGCTACGGGCACTCATTTTGCACCAGTTAAACCACTGCTCATCTACGGGCAGATGCACTCACTCTGTTAAACTGTAGCTCAGCTATGAGCACATCTGGCATTTTTTCTTCTTTTGTTACCTCACATGTCTTCAATATAAATGGGCTATTTCATTACATTTTACATAAATTGTGGTTTTATGTGTACATATTTGTCAGGACTTGTTTCCTGCTTATTTTGAAAAAAAACAAAATTGGTGTTGTGGGGGCTTGAACCATGAATGCTTGTTCTTCAGCCAACATCTCTACCGCTACGCTATTGCTTCTCGGCTTATTTTGCATATTTAGTTCTTATATGCTTTCCCACTGACTGCTAACTGTAGCTGCGCTACGGGCACGCCCGCGCAAACGAGCGCACTCACGGTTAAACATCTTTACAATTTAAAAAAAATATATAACATGTTCATTTATATATTTTATGTTCATAGTCTGTGGGGGCATGTGTTGGGTTGTGTTTATTCACATTTCCGTGGACTCTGTTGTGGGTGTTTACTTTGGGCACTTTTACACTTCTGGGGGCGTGTCCGCTTGCAGGGCTCAGCCTATGGACACGCCCCCTACTGTCTTACATGGACCGTGTTAGACTTAGGTGTGATTCAGCATGCTCTCATGAATATGCAGAGCATGCTGACATCACTCTGTTTAACTGCAGCCTCCGTGTAAGAGTTATAACTCTTACACGGAGGCTTCATGAATCCTTGCCAGTAACTTTTGAGGGAGTAGTATTAGGGTTGCCACCTGTCCTTCCTTGGGAGAGACAGTCCCTCTTTTGGGCAGTTGTGTCCTACAACAAAAAAAAAAAAAAAATGTCAAATGTCCTGAGATTTTAGGACAAGAAATATTTCATAACTTTTATTTAATACTTCCATAAAACAGTTATTTTGTATCTGAAACACCTAAATGTTATGTGAAATGGCATAATCAACTCAAATGTTAGAAGAATAAGCTTTTATTTTGGCAAAAAAGTGAAATTTTGTCTTTTGCACTGGCCAGGAGTATGTTTTGTCCTGCAAACTTTCATCTTTCTACCAAAAATGTTAAACTTTGGGCATCTGAAAAAGTGTCAACCTTAAACAGTTGTTGTTGTTGTTGTATCTTTCGACTTTTCCTGGTTAGGGGTTGCCACAGTGAAACTCCGGTCCGCTAATGATTGGCAGTAGATTTTTACGCACCGAGTTGCCAGCCCTGACTCACAACCTTCAACGAAGGTACGCCCATTCACACGTCTCCACACAGAAGACGCTTTAGCTGAGAATCAAACAGGACAACGTCTTACTGTGAGGCGACAATGCTAAGAAACACAATTATCTGCAATTGGGTCAGAAGTATTACCAAATGATGCAGGGGTTGAAGTGGTTTGCATGAAACACTGAAACATGTTTTTTGATGGCTGATAACTACAGGTCGGCCTACCTATTCTGCCTGTTTCTTTACATTAGGTAAGCTACAGGTCAGACTTACCCAACAGCTTACATTTTTTTTTAATTCCAGTCTACATAAAAATTACCTTGATACTGAAGCAAAAACACTTTCTAGTTTTAGTGTAATTCTTTTCTAATTTACTATTAAAGATTGTGAAGGTTGACATTTTTATATTTCTATAGACAAGGCACAGATGATGATAATTACAAACACTGAAGATTGTATTCACTGGCCTTGCTTTCTACGGTTCAGCAGTATATCATTCTGTTATGATAAATGTTGTCATAACTGAAGTATAAATTCTAACCATTGCTGTTGCCTGCGCTACCACCTTATACAAGCAAAAGCATTATATCTGTATTCAGGCTGCATATGAAAATGGATCTTTCATCATCTCAGATCTTGCTGGCTACAAAAACTCAATAAATGGATGCCTGTCTCAAAAAGCAAACAAACAACATAGGTCAAAGAGTATTAATCAGCCCAAACTGGATTTATTTGAACATCTTTATAAAATGACCCTAGAATGACACAGTAAGTCTCAGCCTTGGCACATTGAAAATATAGTTATTCCGCAAGGCATCAAAAAAAGAGTGTAGCAACTACAACGCAAGTGTTTTTAGTTAACTGTTTACTTTCCAAAGAATTAATTTCAGCCATCATAAACATGACTGACAATACTTTCCTTGTACAGCTTACAAAAGTATAGCAAGCTATTCTGCATCAGCTTCTGTTCTGCTGTACAAGACCTGGCAGAATTTCCTAATGGAGCTATTACTGATTCGCTTTAACTTCACAAAAGTAGTTCTAAAATAAATTGCAGTCTACTTAACTTTTGCTTTGAAGAATACATCATACAATATCTGAACTTTGATTCAACAGCTTTGGATAATGAATTCCCTAAGGAAGTAATGACCTACATTCCACAACATTCTTTAAGCATGTATCAAAAAGGCAGTGTGTACTCTCATAACCTAGTCTTGTAAACCTGGCACTATAAAGTTAATTCTCATTTCTCTAAACAAAATGAGGCTTCATGAGAAATGAAGTACCCCACCTAAGCTGCACTAACATTTAAGGAGCAGCATAACTGCACATATCCCCAGAATGCAAGTATTGTGTGACATATGAAAAAATTACCACAACATTGTTACCACTGGTTTGTTGGGAATCTGCATAAAGTTCCCATGATGTTTTTCAAGATAGCATATCTACATCACACCATTTTTTCAACTCTGTTAAATGACAAGTACCTTTTGACAGCATTTTCAGAAAGAAGATACATTGGAGTCTCATTGTTTTTTCTTCTTTAGAGTTTGCAGTATAGTGACTCAATGGTTAAAGCCTTTGCCTTATAGCCCTAAGGTTTGGGAATTCAAACCCAACCTTTGTTTGTCATTTCTTGAGGACTTTGCATATTGTCCCCTTGCCTTCACTAATTCCCTTGGGGTACCTCAATTTCTCCTTTCCCCCAAAACAGCATGTTGGTTGGCTACTCTAAACCATCTTTACATAATGCATTTTATTTGTCCTTGTGGTCCATATCTTGATGAAATGGGTCTGAAAGAGTAAGTTCATTTACTTTGTTACCAAATAAATTATAATACCTTTCACTCTATCTATGTCTTCCACGTGAGACAAAATGTCACCTGGAGTGTCTCATCAAACACCCCAGCAGCAAACAACAAACGAACAATCATTTTAGATCAACTCTAAAATGATCAAAAACAACAAATTATTAAAACAATTGTTTGCCAAAAAATACATATGGCAAACATATTCTGAACAAATTCAGACACTGTATTGCATCCTCCTTCTCTTTCATTGGTCTCTTACTGTTTCTCTTCAGTTGCTTTGTGAAGTGACTACTTCACCAAAATTGTTATCTCCAGGTCCACGTGTATTAAATTAAATGTCATTGTCTTTTATTTTTGTAAACTACTGTCTTTCTCATTACTGCCTTTATGATCACAGGCAAGTATCTCAGTACATGTGCTAGTTTACTTCCTAGACAAGGGAGGAAATTGGAATCTATCAGCTCTACAACATGCCTTATTTAAAACAGTTGTACTAAACAAGCTACCTAGGGTAGACAAGCCATGTGGCATTAACTCAGTACACTAACAACTTGCCACATGTATTGTTTTCTGTACCCTTTAATTCATCTACCACAAATACATATAGTGGAACAACTACCTGCAAAATGTACTGGTTATATGACTTCAGTGGCAGTGGAGTAAAGGTTATCCTGCCCTATGTCAAGTGCTCAAACTGACTCTGTATTTGCATTTCACTTTCTAGTGTAAATCGAATGTAAATACAACTTACCAATCTCCAGGCTGACACTGGAACTGGTCCACTGTGATCAGCTTTCCATCCTTGTCAACAAATACAGTAAATAAATCTATTTTTGTTTTTATTTTGAGTTTGTTAACCTAGGTAGAGTACTGATCCCATTGGACCAATTTCAGTCTCAGTCTCGGGTCTCTAACCCCCTACATTACAGGTAACCATTTGAAATGTTGGGACACTAAATCAGTTCCTGAAATGCTGAGACTGAATGGCCAAATATCTAGACTTACATATACTAAGACTGAGATTGCCATTTCTTGGACTATTCCCTTTTCTCATAAGCATGGTGAACTCAGAGTTAGTATACACACGGGGGTATTTGGAGAAGTGGGGTAGTATAATGGTTAAGGTCTTTAACTCATAGAAACATGTTACCAGGTTTGATTCTAACCTCATGTTTTTGCCTAGCTCAGAGTAGCTCTTCAGAGCAGTTAGCCTAGTGTTCACCTGTGAACCTATGAAAAGCAATGTGTTCCCTATTAAACCGGCTGGAATGTATCCACAAAAACTTAAAAAGAAAAACTAAAAAGTCATAGACATTTAGAAGCCATATAGCTGAAAGACTTGATGTCCTTAAGGGGTCCTTTGCATATACCCCATGGGCCTCTATTACAGGAGGTTTAACATATCATACAGTGAAAACTCTAACTTGGCTAAGTTTTTCTTATCCAAGATATATATATATATATATATATATTATATATATATATATATATATATATATATATATATATATATATATATATGTATATATATATATATATATATGTATATATATATATATATATATATATATGTATATATATATATATATATATATGTATATATATATATATATATATCTTGGATTTTGTTTTTATATATATGGGGTGGCTGTGGTGGTGCAGTGGTTAGCGTTGCCGCCTCACAGCAAGAGGTTCTCCAGTTCAATCCTCAGCTGGGGTGCCTTCTGTGCAGAGTCTACATGTCCTCCCTGTGGTTGTGTGGGTTTCCTCCGGGTGCTCCAGTTTCCTCCCACATCCCAAAGACATGCTGCAGGTGGATTGGACACTCTAAATTGGCCCTAGGTGTGAGTGTGTGTGTGCTTTCTGTGGAAGGTTGGGTGCAGGGCTGGCAACTCAACACTGTAAAACTCCACTGCCAATCATGAGCAGACAGGTGATCCGCTGTGGTGACCCCAAACCATGAAAAAAGACAAAAGAAGAAGATATGTATAGATATTATACAAAGTGAATATCAGAGATGGCTTGAAAGTATAAAGACACTATATACATAGGCTCCCTACTTAAATATTGGCACTGCAAATGCAGAGTGCTGACGCTTCGAAAAAAGAAATACATGAGAAGAGTGAATCTTGAATATAACTCTTCTCCTTAAAACTTCATTTTTGCAGGGAGGCAACCCCCACTGCACTCTTCCATAGCCCCCAACCTTACACAGAGATCACCATACTTCAAAAAAAAGGAATCTTTAGGAAAATAGCTATCTAGTACTTACCATATGTAAGTTCATTTTCTCGTCCATTCAGCCTCTCTATTTCGGGACTTACTCTAGTGGGTCCTGGTATTTCAAATTGTTACCAGATATATGACAATACATATGACTGACAAAACACAATCTATACGTGTATTATGTTTGTTTGTGTCTTTCGGCTTTTCCCAGTTAGGGGTCACCACAGCAGAACTCCAGTCCACTAATGATTGGTAGTTGATTTTTACATGCCGAGTTACCAGCCCTGACACACAACCTTCAACAAAGGTACACCCATTCATGCATGTCTCCACGCAGAAGACACTCTAGCTGAGAATCGAACTGGACAGCGTCTTACTGTGAGGTGACAACGCTACCACAGCACTGTATATCTGAGCTGGCAAGATGATAAAATCACAAAAGCAAATGCAGACCAAGCTATATAAAGAGATGTCGGGTAAGAAGAGGTTAAATTACATGACCAGAAAGAGAGCAGAAAGAGAGCAGATGCATTTTCCTAGATACTTGTAATGTGCTTTTAGTTCTGATCAGAAAACGGGTTAAGGTGAATGATCTTTAAGAAAAGATGGGAGAGATTCCCACAATTTGAAACCAAGGACTGAGATAGGAGAGGACCTGTCTCATTAATATTTTTAAGGTTGTCTGTGGGTACATCTCTGAATAGTCTGGAGGCTAGTGGGGGTAAAGTCTCATTCTTGATAAGTTTATGCAGTTTAGAGGCAAGTAAAACTCTAGCACATTTTTCAGGTAGCCAGTTAGCTTTTTCAGTGGTTTTGCAGTGGTGTTTATTTCTTAGGGAGAGAGTAATGAGTTTACAAATAGCAATTAAGATGGTTTGAATAGTAGATACATTTCTTTTAGAGGCTGTAGCAATCAGAGGGCAGCCATATTTTAGCTGAGCCAGTAAAATATCTTTACCCACGGCATACCTACAGGGTCTGAAAGGAAAAGGGGAAATCCTATTAGCCCAGAATAGGAAAGACTGGATTTTATTGTGTGTGTAGTCCAGGTAGATGTGGAAATTTAGGAAGGGATCCAACAAAATCCATAGACATTTGAGTGAAGTGATGTGTTCAATAGTGTTATTCAGATGATTGAGGATTTGTGGTGGTCTAGAGACAGAAATGAGCATTTACCATGTATCATTTTAGAGGAATTACGCAATAATCATTTATCATTGACCCACTCAATAGGGTGGCCATGGTAGTGCAGCGGTTGGCGTTGTCGCCTCACAGCAAGAGGTTCTCCGACACTGTAAAACTCCACTGCCAATCATGAGCAGACAGATGATCTGCTGTAGCAACTCCTAGCCAGGAAAATCCAGAAGAAGAAGATTGACCCACTCAGTAAGGGCATGAGAATCAGCCTGAAGATCGAGTTCAAAAGAAGACAAAAAACAGAGAATGGTTGAAGTGGAATAGGACTGTGACATCAGCATAAAACAAGAGAGGAAGAGGAAGAAATATCTGTTTATTTAAACTGTCCTTTTATGTGTTTCTTCATGTAGCAGCCACACCACACATACTAAAAGAGACAAAATGGTAGCATCCATTCTGCAATGTCCCATTATATCAACAACACACAAGTGGGCAGGAACAATGATCTACCTGTTTTCAAGGGTCTTCATGCCTAGTTACTTAATTCAACAAATGCAGGCCTTCATCCAGGGAGCAGAAAACTACTAAATTGCTGCTGTCTTTCTACATGTTTTTCTTTTCCTGCTCCTTTACGTATTCTCCATCACTGATACACACTAATGTATATCCTGTAATACAGGCGAGACCCTGCCGAAGACATCGTGTTTAGGTACCATCACAGACACTGTAACCATTAAGGTCACCATTATGTGCCTCCTTTCTGTTTGAGTAAAGACTCTGCACATGAATTTGGTAATAAGGTAATGTACTTAGTCCCCTGCACCAGCTTACTCATGTGTGCTAAGCCTGCCTCTAACCCCAACCCTGTTCATTACTTTACTAAAAACATTTCCCTTACAATATCACTAAACAAGACACACACGCACCAGTACCCATGCACAACACAAACTGTTTCCCCTTCCCTAACCCATGAACATTCACACACACTTCACACCACTAATGCCAAAATTTACAGTATATCTGAACAATTCAATATTACTACACACTCCCATTTACCATGATCACATGCAAATCACATGCACGTGTCCTCATTAAAAGCTGCAATCGATGCTACTCCTTTTGCTTACTGCTGCACTCAACGAGTGCTTTTGACAACTTATGACACCAGAAATATCTGTTGACAACATATTGCTCATTCCCTAGCATTACAGCTTCCATGTTACATGCAGTGTATGCTGATATAACAAAACTTGCTGCCAGAGATTTATGAGTTAAGCATTTTGTGATCCTGTCGTTAAGCTTTGCAACAAGATGAGCTTCAGATGGTGTTTTTTTAATATAAAGAATACATGTACTGCCTGTTTGTGATTTGTGATCTCTGACAGTAGCTGTCCAAGCCTACTATTTTTGGTACGGCTATTAATACTAAAAAGTGATGCAGATGTTGGTATGAAGAGGAAGAGCATGAGCATAGAACATTCATTTAACAGCCAAATACAGCTGCAAAATCTGGACATAAGTTCATATAAAAGTATTAAAGTGGCCAAATTCCCAGAGAACCCTTCGGGACTTCAGCCACACTCCTATAAAGACTACCAGACACCTGGGATGGCAAAAAAAAAAAAAAAAAAAAAGAGGAAGCTCTTTGGATTTGATATTTCAGCACAGCTATTTCTATTGGGGCTTTGAAGATAGGTTCACTCAAGAATAAACTGCAGAACGTCAGTTACTTACAACTGTATAATAACCAAGAATATGTTGTTTAAATCACACTAAATACATGTCTTTCCCAGGGCTAAATGAAATGGAGAACTTACCTAAAAAAAAAAAAAAATGGAATGTCTCACTTAGACTGATTTGAACATTTGGTACAGTATGGTGAAGGCCCTTTCACTATGAAGATGTTTACTGTAATAGTTCTACTTGTGTTTTTTTACAGATTAAATAGCTTTTATGGCATGGATCACTGGTGGTTTAAAATTTGAGATATGCCTGTCTGCCTTTACTTATTTGGAGTGCTTTTGGCTTTGTAAGCTTTCCATGCTGACAAGTCAGTAAACCTGTATACAAACACCATTGAAATTCATTGTAAATATTGTGCCAAACAGCATACAACATACCATTTTTTTTTTTTTTTTTTTTTTTTTACTATGCACCGCTGATTCCATTGCAACATTGTCTTCACGGGTCAAAAATCTAAGCTTCTCTGGTCTCTGCTGGACTCATTTACTATATACAGCACCATGACTCTGCAGCTCTGACACTTTCTGCAGCTTTAACTGCAGATTAACTTAATACTGTATCGGCTGACAATGCATTCACACCAAAACTTCATATCAGTCATTTCATATTCTGCCTATACAGGGGAAATGTGCCCACCCACTGCCAGAGACTTAGAATGTAGTTAGCCCAGGATTCAAAGGGGCAATGAAGGCGAGAAATGAATCCAAGTCTGTGGCCATCATCCTATTTGCCTCTCCTAACAAAGGGAGGTAAATGTTACTGCAGTGACCCCATGGAAATCATGGAAGGATTTGTATACCATAATCACAGGAAAAGATAACCCAGTCCAATTGAAGCCTGGGTGAAGGGAAGTGTGCACAACCAGTAATCAAGAACCTAACATAGGTATAATCAAAGGCTAGCTTAAGGGCATAAAAAAATAGAACTATGCCCTTTCCCCCCACAGTGCTAAAAAAAGTTAACAGTCTCAAACTATGCCCCGGTGCTTGCACCTAGAAGATCATGAATGGAAACAAGGCTGTAGGTAAGTTGTGTCGAAGGTCATCTGACTGGTGCACAGGAGAGGCAATGGAGCACTAAAACTGGAAGCAGGTTACATAAACCACTTAACATTTAAGTCTGAGCCACCAAATATTCTGGGAAAAACTTCAAAAAGTGCTTCTAAACTGATCTATATCATTATCTGGTCAAGTCAAACCATTCTGTCTTGGAATGTAATCTTGGGTTGAGCCTAAGAGGAAAAGCAAATTAGCTAAATGTACTGCTACATACCAAACTACTCCCCTCTCAAGAAGGGCACAGATTAGTTGTTTTTTGCTACCCAAACGCAAAAGGTCTTAAGTCATGAAGTCTTGACATTTTCAAATAATCTTACTAATAATTAAAATATAGCAAGAACATGGCCATAAACGTTCTTTTCTTTATGTTGTATGCTGAAATGGCTAACTTCTGCTGGTCCAGGAAGAATTCTGAAACCTTCTGATTTATTCATTGATTCCAGGTTGGTGTAGTGATGTCTGGGCGAGAGCTAGACAGCCCACATTCCCAATATGTAAACTCTGCTGTCCACTCACAGTGATGACCACTATCTATGGCAAACCCAGTTACTACAGAACTCAGTGAGCCTGTCTTTCCAGTTGGTTCAAAAGTGCTTCAACACTACACAATATCCTGAGCTAACTACTATTAGGAATATCTAAACACTCAGTCCACTCCTGCTGAAACTGCTCAAGTTTGTTAGAGATAATTTTATAAACTGAGGGTGAAATATCTTTCTAAATTGGAAAGCATGGCAGCATTCACAGACAAAAAAGCAATTCAAGCTAGATACAGAGACAGTCTTGAATGAAGCCCCCTATGTGTGTTAACCCTAACTCTAGATATCACCTTATCAGAAATTCTTTCCCTAATGGTACCACTATTCAAAGTATGTCTGAGGGTGCTGTTAGCATTTTTTTAGTTGTTTGATTGCAAAAGGAAAGTATTTTTTACAAAAAATGGAATGGAGTCCACCGGCAAGTATATACCAACGCAGAATGGTAAAAACAGTCCTTTATTAGAATAAAAACGATTATCAGTATTCACCAACGTAAAATAATAAGCGTTTTCATCTCCAATTATACAATTCAGGAGACTTTATCAAACCAGTGAAAGTATTTTTTCATTTGCAAATGGGTAGTTTCAGCCATTTTTATTCAATTTTAGTTTTTTCTTAGTTTGGAAGAGCAGACGTAATGTGCACTGATACTTGTGCACAATGAAAACACACACACGCATACACACACATATATAATACAGATATTTATAAGCAACATTAAAAGTGAGTGTATGTATATAAACAAAGTTAAACTTGGAATTCAAGGACATATTTGTGATATTAAATGCAACTATTTTATAAATAATTCTGAATTAAAATATGTAATTTTGATACAAATTATAAATTATTCTAAATTTAAACATGACATTTGGAGCAAATTAATTGTTATGTTAGGGTAAATCTATAAAAATCTTCCAGAAGTAAATTGAAAAGGTTCACAATTTAAAATTTGACACAAGTAGGTTTCACTTGGACAACTTACTAAATTAACTAACTTGATTGCTTGCACTCACTGTCTTTTGATATTCAAATCTTTAACCCCTACGAAGTCTTCAAACAAAGGTATCAATAAAAGGCTGGAAGGGTAAAAATGTACTTACCATTGACTGAAATTTGCAAAGGCAGGCAACACAGACCATTATTACTTAAAATATCAGTTGGCGTTCTGAAATCATAGTGTGAGAACTCTGTAGTTTATAAATGCCAAGTATATGGACAGAGAAGATACTCCATGGTTGTTCATGGTTGTATATAGAACCAAATTTGCAAATAAATAATGTATTTTAGAACTTTAGTAAGAAACTGACTCAAAGATAGAGCTGGACATGTTAGTACCAGTCAGACATGTAGTACCCAATTTGTGAAGAAAGAATTTAACCAATTTCCACTTTAACAAGACCAGACCAGAAAACATACATATTTTTTCAACACCTAGAGAGAACCCTTTGAATGTGACATGGGCATAGAGTGACAAGTACTCCTACAAGAAAGTGCGCTTAAAATGGAAATGTGGCATGGATATTCCAGGAGTACAGAAATTCCCTAAGGATGTAGAATTACTAAAGATGAGCACTATAATTGCATTCTAAAACCTGGAGAAAGGCAACTTTGTTAATTTCACTAATGTTATTCTCTGGTCTCACACTATAGCAATAAACACTGGCCACTACAGAACAGTGGCAGGAAGGTGACACAGCTTTAAAACCTATAAAAGCTATAATAACAACATAGCACGGCTTTTAAGACTGTTTTAAGAAGTGCACACTGCTTCTGGCTGCAATCTGTGAGACAGCACTTCATGTCTTACAACTTTCAAAGCTGTAAAACACATTGCACTCCCACATGCACTTTTTCTTCTGTATATCTTGTAGTACACTGGGGCAGCTAAAGCTATGTGCACAACAGAGAAGTGTGCAACAGCACTCAGTGTATTATGACTTTCAAAACTGTAAACCACTTAACATTCCCACATTTATTTCTCTCTAACTGGTAGTACCTGCAGCAGGTAAAGCTCCATGTAATACAAAGAATTATGATTGGTTCTGTCTAATCATAACTAAGGGGTTATATATTCTTGAAACGAATGCCAAAATCACCTCTCAAAATTCACTTATCTCTGCTTTCAGGATTAATTACTTGACTTGCATTTCGGCAATGGTCAGAAGCCTGATCAGATTATCTATATCACGATGATCATGGAAAGCACTATACCACCGTGGCTTACATTTATTGTTTCATTCATTCATTAACCGAGTGAACAGGCTGGTCACATTGGATTTTTTTTCACTACGGTCAGGGTCACATTGGATTTTTTGTCACTATGGTCAGGGTCAATAGACATAATTATGCAGCATAAACAGCAAGCACAATTATAAACTTACTGTTTCACATAGAAATACACATACAAAAAAGTGACAACAAAGATGCTTGAACTCAAATACAATATCAGTTAAAATAATCGGAATCACATTTACAGTTTAATAAACTCACTTATTTACAGTATGCATATAAAGAGTGTATTGTTTTGAAAACAATTTGCAAGATCAGTCAGAAGGACAGAGAGCAACAGACAGCAACATTATATTCCATTTGAATATGACAAAGATTATACAACATATTGATGATGGAAATAAAATGTCTTTACAATAAAGTTTTGCTTTGACACACAGCTCAAGACAAAAGACAAATGGCAAACATCCAGGAAACATGGATGACAGGAAAACATGAAAACCACTGGTGAAAGAAAACTCTTAAAGCTTATATTGTTAATGTGTCTAATGAGGAGCTCTTAGATTTTTTTTAACTATGCTGGACAGAACAACTTATACACAAAAGCACCATGGCATTTTTACTGAATCAATATATGTTTCTGATGTGGACAGAGTAAACCAATCTTTGGGTTCCTTCTTAAATATGCAATTTCTGAAGCAGACCATATTCAGAACAAAATTTCTTATCTTTTGTAAACATTCATTCTTTAAACTATATAATGATGCCTTCACTAATGAATACTGAACCAGTCGTATTAACTCTTCTTAGCTATTTCTTGGAAAAAAAATAATGTTCAGCAATCATTTACAGTTACCGATTAGCCCTCTGTACATAATTTAGTTGACTTAGGAATATAATAAATATGGCACTTTTTCATGCGGCACATGTTTTATTGCTTCTGAAAAGTTACGGGACCCCAAGGAATTTCAGAAAATCAAATCAGGCCATTTCAGTCTACATATTATTAATGACGTTCCAACAAAGATATTATTTTTTAAAACTGATGCTAGATAAGAGATAACCAATTTTCCTCCTTCAGTTATCTCAAATGATTTAAATTGTCCTTGTTTATCTATGCTAAAAATAAAACAAAAAAATCCAAAAGGTGCAGGTCTTTTCTTCTTTGATAAAACTAAATAGAAATTAGTTTTGCTTTGCATATATATTTACAAAGCAATGCAGTACTAAAGGGTTACTTGTACATCTTTTGCATCACAATAACGTAGCATAAGAATCGAACATCCTGTTTCCTAGCTAGTCTCTGCCTGCCTGTTATCTGCACAATGCACATCCATAGGTTAGCTTCACAGCACAAGCAGATGAAGTCCTGACTATGACCTAGACAATCAGGGTACAAGAAGTGGCTTGAATACTAGAGGTGTAACTCAGGATGGACAAGGAATGATGAATAATGACCAGTTTGCAACCAAGTCAGGGAATCTGTGAATCAAACTGCATGTACATGTGTATGCAATGACTGACTGCTGTAATCCATAGCAATGAGTGAGTGTCATTTTTTATTAATGCTATTTACTTTTTGTACTTGTTTGTGTTTCAATACCCTGATTATGAACTTCATGCACAGAAATATGGTGGCACAGCAAATATGCAGTAGTAAAAATTGAGTTATTAATAAAGAGGACTGACAGTATTCTCACAAGCGCTACTCGTTACATAAACATTCCTTTGGTGCTATATAACGTAATTGCTGCATACCATTTTAACATGGTAACTTTTCATGGGTCTATATTATAATCTCGAAGGTTTAAAACTTTGAATTACTAAAAATCAAACTTTAATGATCGAAGTCTTAAACCATCGAAACCAAACAAAAAATACTAAATTAAAAACAAAAAAAACTAAATAGTGTGTAGGCAGGGGGGCAAGCCCCCCTGCACCCCCCCCACCCCCCTACTTAAATATACCAACTCCGAGAACACACTACATTGAAGTAAATGGAAATCTCTCCCTACGGAGATTTTCCATTTAAACGTTCGATGTGGTACACTTTCGGTATTCTCGTGGTGACAATATCTTATTCGATATTGTCAGACTTCAAGATTTTAATATAGACCCACTTTTCTCCATTGACATATTCATATCCCCTCATATTACATTTTTACTTATTCAATTAGCAGAGCACTTGTCAATCTTGACTTGATCCTAGCTGAGAAAACAACTTTGCATCTAGAAACCATCTTACTACTGCTCACAACCATTTGGACTGGTTTTGAATGTACTTTCGAAACCAACATCCTCTGACTTAAGGCATCATGCTATAGCCACTTTTGTCCATAATGTTATGAAAGAGCAGATGCTGTACAATAAAGCATCAGTAAAGCACCAGTAAAGCCAAAGTCTGTCTTACAGACTTCCTCAAAAAGCATTGGCTGTTTACTGAATCTGGTGCATTTTCTTGCACTCAGTAATTGCCTACAGTGATTAAATGATACAAAGCAATGCTGAATGAAAGTTTGTTAAATTTAAGATTATTGTAGCGCATACCTGCTGTACGCTAAACAAACTTGTAATGTGGGTATCCTGAAGCAGATCCATTTCTGGTAGCATATTCCTAATATGGTCTTTGCAAATAGCGGACTCCATTACTATATCATAAAAGCTTAATATCTATACACATCTGTGGCTACATGCCTAATATGTAAGAGTTTGCTACGCAGGCTCCTGAGGTACTGTTCCTATACTGCTTGACATGCTATACTTCTTGCTAGACCCCATTTTCACTTTAGTCTCTAGTAACATGAAGTAAGTGAAAATGAATTGCTAAGTGAGTACTGTTATCTGTCTGTCAAGTCTAGGAAGATTTTTGACATCAGCTCTACATTTAATAGGGTCAAGGAAGGACAGCGGAGGCTTATTAATATTTATGTATGTCCATCAATCAACAACAGTTTTCTCTTTTCAAGATTAGCTGTATTCTGCTGTAGTTACCATAACTTTATCTATTTTTTGATCTGAAATTATTTCCTTGTGCTGAACCTCCCATCTTGTCAGTCATTTCAACCCTATCTTCTCTAGCTAACTGTAGCTAATGTGTTTCCTCGTACATTTTGCACATACACTGTCATCTGTCTATCTATCCATCTATCTATCTATCTATCTATCTATCTATCTATCTATCTATCTATTTATTTGATGAGTGGGGAGATATGGGTTGATCCTAAATGACCCATTTTGACCATAGTTGCAATCGAGATAATAGAGAAACAGAGGAAAAGCGTGGAGAAGTGTTGCATAAAGTGTTAAGAGAACTGTTGCAAAAGGTTTTAGGTCATTGGAATTTAAGCACAACAGAATTTAATCAATCTCTGTAACACTGAAAGAGTCATAACTCGGTATATGAAGTACCGAGCAAGACTATGAGTCTTGAGACTCTTCATAACTGTAGCAAAGACATAAGAAATGAATAGAGGATCCATCATCCAGGCAGCCAAGGGGGTGATCTGTGACCTCACAGGCATCCCAGCAGTAAGGGCATTTTAGATAAGTCCGTAACCCCATTATGGTGGATGATGAGGGCACCTGCACTACTGAAGAGTGTCTTAAACCCTTCTTACATATGAGTGTCCTTGTAAACACATGCTAATGAAGCTACTGATGTCCTTTTATACACATACTAATGCGTCTACTGACTTCCTATTGCACACATACTAATGAAGTCTACTGATGTCCGTTTTACACATGTAATAATGAGGGCTATTGATGTCCTTAGATATTTGTACTAATGAGGGATAATGATGTCCTTTTACACACATATAATGAGGCTACTGATGTCCTTTTAGACATGTACTAGTGAAGGCTACTGACGTCCTTTTACACATGTACTAATGAGGGCTACTGATGTCCTTTTACACATGTACTTATGTGGGCTACTGACATCCTTTTACACATGTACTAATGAGGCTACTGACGTCCTTTTACACATGAACTAATGAAGTCCACTGATGTCCTTTTACACATGTTCTAATGTGGGCTTCTGACGTCCTTTTACACATGAACTAATAAAGTCTACTGATGTCCTTTTACACATGTACTAATGTGGGCTACTGACAGCCTTTTACACATGTACTAATGAGGGCTACTCACGTCCTTTTACACATGCACTAATAAAGTCTACTGATGTCCTTTTACACATGTACTAATGTGGGATACTGATGTCCTTTTACACATGTACTAATGAGGGCTACTAATGTCCTTTTACACATGAACTAATGAGGGATACACATGTCCTTTTACACATGCAGTAATGAGGTATACTGATGTCTTTTTACACATGTACTAATGAAGTCCACTGATGTCCTTTTACACATGTACTAATGAGGGATACTGATGTCCTTTTACACATGTACTAATAAAGTCTACAGATGTCTTTTACACATGTACTAATGAGGGATACGGATGACCTTTTACACGTATTAATGAGGGCTACTGACCTCCTTTTACACATGTACTAATGAGGGCTACAGATGTCTTATAACACATGTACTAATGAGGGCTACTGATGTCCTTTTACACAGGTACTAATGAGGGCTACTGATGTCATTTTATACATGTACTAGTGAGGGATACAGATGTCCTTTTACACATGTACTAATGAGGGATACTGACGTCCGTTTACACATGTACTACTGAAGGCTACTGATGTCATTGTACACATGTACTAATGAGGGACACTGATGTCCTTTTATACATGCACTAATGAGGGATACTGATGTCCTTTTAGACATGTACTAATGAGGCTACTGACATCCTTTAATGCATGTACTAATAAAGTCTACTGATGTCCTTTTACATATGTACAAATGAAGTCTACTGATGTCCTTTTACACATGTACTGATGAGGGATACTAATGTCTTTTAACACATATTCTAATGAGGGATACTGATGTCCTTTTACACACATACTAATGAGGCTACTGACTTCCTTTAACACATGTACTAATGAAGTCTACTGATGTCCATTTACACATGTACTAGTGAGGGCTACAGATGTCCTTTTACACATGTACTAATGATGTCTACTGATGTCCTTTTACACATGTACTAATGAGGGATACTGATGTCCTTTTCACATGTAGCAATGAGGGCTATTGATGTCCTTTTACACATGTACTAACGAGGGACACTGATGTCCTTTTAGACATGTACTAATGAGGGATACTGATGCCCTTTTACACATGTAATAATGAAGTCTACTGATGTCCTTTTACACATGTACATGTACTAATGAGGAATACTGACGTCCTTTTACACATGTACTAATGAAGTTTACTGATGTGCTTTTACACATGTACTAATGAGGGATACTGATGTCCTTTGTCCTTTTACACATGTACTAATGAGGGCTACTGACATCCTTTTACACAAGTACTAATCAAGGCTACTGATGTCCTTTTACACATGTACTAATGAGGGATACTGAGGTCCTTTTATACATGTACTAATGAGGGCTACTGACGTCCTTTTACACATGTACTAATGAAGTCTACTGATGTCCTTTTACACATGTACTAATGAGGATACTGATGTCCTTTTACACATGTACTAATGAGGGCTACTGATGTCCTTTTACACATTTACTAAAGAGGGAATACTGATGTCCTTTTACACATGTACTAGTGAGGGTACTGACATCCTTTTACACATGTACTAATGAAGTCTACTGATGTCCTTTTACACATGTACTAATGAAATCTACTGATGTCCTTTTACACATGTACTAATGAGGGCTACTGATGTCCTTATAAACATGTACTAATGAAGTCTACTGCTGTCCTTTTACACATGTACTAATGAGGGATACTGATGTCCTTTTACACATGTACTAATGGGGGATACTGATGTCCTTTTACACACATACTAATGAGGCTGCTAATGTCCTTCTACACATCTACTAATGAGGACTACTGATGTCCTTTTACACATGTACTAATTTTTTTTATTTTACATTTGTTAACCGGGGGTGTCTGACTGAGCCGAAAAGGCCCTTTTTCAGCAGAGGCCCGGGGAGAAAAGCTCCACAAAGAAAAATTACAGACACATTTAGTTATTTAGACATAATCAGTATACACACAAATTACAAGAGACATGTTTTTACAGTGGTATGCAGCACAAACAGTTACAGCGGAAAGAACAAACAAAAAAATATTAATTTTAAAAATAAAGGTAAGTAATAGATTTGTGGTGTACAGCTGAACTTTGGAATGTAGGTAGAATACATACATAGTACACAGGTACAGTACATACATTGTAGATTAGCCAGTGTATTACCAATTGCTCTAGATTTAGTATGTATATGTTATCCGCTTTCACTAGCCTGGGGAGCAATCATGGCACTGCCAACTTTGATTGAGATGTTGCTTGATGAGGTCTTTAAAGGAGGCTTTGGATGATGTGTTTTGAATGCTAGTAGGGACAGAGTTCCATTTTTTAGCCACCAAACTACTATATAGTGCATCTCCAAAGCTATTGCAGCTGTTGGGGACTTCTAGTAGTAGTTTGCTTGATGATCTAAGAGGCCTTTTGGCTGAGTGATTTTGTACTAGGTTTTTGAGGGCAGGACACTTATTGGGGAGGTAATAGATAGAATGACAGAGGCAGAGCTGATTGTAGGTTAGGAAGTTGGGCAGTTCAAGCCAGTGGAGCTGTCTCAAAGCAGTACAGTGATGAGTTCTATATGAGCAATTTGCAGCAAAGCGGGCAATTCTGTTATAGCAAGCTTCCATTTTGCTTAGTTCAGTTTTGTTGAGATTAGTCAGAATGGGAGATGCATAGAGTAGGGTGGATAGAAGCTGGGAGCAAGCAATGGCTGATCCTGTGTTGTTGGTAATAAATGGTTTGATACGGTAGAGTGACCCCAGTTTGGTATGTACTTTTTTAATAGTTAAGTTCAGATGACTATCAAATTTTAGGTGGGAGTCTAAGGTTATTCCCAATAGCTTAGCCTGTGCCACTGGAGCAATTGGAGTAGCATTTGTGGGGTAGATAGTGAATTGACTGTTAGTGTTTTTGTTAGAACTGGTTATAATCATAAGCTGAGTTTTCTTTGGATTGAGGATAAGTTGGGCTTTGGTAAGGTAGTTTTCAATGTCAGAGAATGCTAGTTGAGTTGTTTGCAGGAGGGTGGGAATGTTTTGTGCAGCACAGATTAAGGTAGTGTTATCTGCATACTGAATTATAGATGCATGCTGTGTGGAGGTGTGGATGTCATTTGTGAAGACTGTGAATAGTAGTGGTCCTAAGATAGAACCCTGTGGGACTCCTATAGTTATGGGCAGCTGAGGAGGGAGAGAATTTTCCCATTTCACAGCTTGGTACCTGTCAGTTAAGTAGCTTTGGAACCAGGTAAGAGTGGAATTAGATAGATGATATTGGTTTAGTTTGTTTAGCAGGATTTGGTGTGAG
The DNA here is from genome assembly GCF_019279795.1 of Protopterus annectens. NCBI lineage: Eukaryota > Metazoa > Chordata > Ceratodontiformes > Protopteridae > Protopterus > Protopterus annectens. The sequence goes on from NC_056740.1 coordinate 6,595,032, forward strand.
ACTGTGTCAAATGCTTTAGACATATCCAAAAAAAGAGTTGACACTTGCAGGCCTTCATTTTTGAGACGGTTTACTGTGTCTGTGAAGCAGAGGAGAGCTGTAGTGGTACTATAGGTAGGTCTGAAACCATGCTGAGTAGGTGACAGGATGTTGCTGTCTAGGAGATAGTTTAGCATCTGGCTATGGATGCATTTTTCTAGGATTTTGGCCAGAGGGGAGAGTAAAGCAATGGGTCTGTAGTTATTAAGTTCAGTGGAGGTCCCGCCTTTATGTATGGGTGTAACATAGGATATTTTCCAGAGTTTGGGGCACATAGTTTTCAGCAATTGATCTGTTTATGAGAGTGGAGACTGGGATAGCAATAGCATCTGCTGTGAGTTTCAAGAAATAGCTGGGGAGTTGTTTGGCTGCTGTTGATGAGGTTTTTAGTTTGGAGAGCATGCTTTTGATTGAAGTGGTGGAAACTGTTTTGAGGGTAAAGCTAGTATTAGTGTTGTTTGTGTTGGGGGGGATAGTGAGGAAGGAACTGTCCTGTGATACTAAGGATAGAATTGAGTTCACAAAGTGGGAGTTGAATTGTGTTTCGATGGGAACTTTAGTGTCAGGGGTGGTTGGTTTGGGGGTAGCCTTTTGGGTGGATTTTAGTAGCTGGTTTACATTTTTCCAAAATTTTGCGGGTTGTGTTGGTATTTAGTTTGTAATGTTGTGTAGTAGGATTTTTTGTCCAGCCTAATGCATTTTTTTGCACGGTTGCGCAATTCTTGGTACTTAATTAGGCTTTGTGTTTCTTTGTTTTTTTGATAGTAACGCCAGGCAGTGTCTCTAGACTTGAGGATTTGTTTGGTTTCTTTACTGAGCCAGGGGTTTGTAGAGGTTCTAACCTTGATTTTGTGCAATGGAGCGACAGTGTCTAGGTGTTGTAGAAATGTTTTGTTGAAATATGCTACAGCCTGGTCAAGTGGAAGGGTTTTTAGGAGGGTCCAGTCACAGTTACACAGTAAAGTGTTGAGGACCTCAGGAGAGAATTTTTTTGTGTTTCTAGTGGATATATAGTTAGTGGTTTTGCATATGCTTGTTCTACTACGTATAAAGTATATTATGTTGTGGTCACTTAAGGTGTCTGGGAGACTGCCTGTGTGAGGGTACAATGTGGGGTTGCTAGTTAGGACCCAGTCAAGGATGGATTCCCTTTTAGATTTTTTGTCACACCTAGATGGAATTTGGACTAGCTGCTGGTAGCCATGGAGATTTATTAGATTACTTGGTGGTACTGATATACAGGTGAACCAATCTAGGTTGAAGTCCCCCAGAATAAGGGTTTCTTGTGAGTAAGTGGAAGAACACCAGGATAAGAAGTCTTCAAGGCTAGCAGGTGTATTACCAGGTGGAATATAGATCACAATTTTGGCGATGACCTTTTTAGGGTGAAGTTGAAGTTGTGAGGTAAGTATGTCCCAATTATTGGGGGAGGGGAAGGAGTTTGGTAATCGATGGACAGTTAAGTTGGACTTGTAGAGTAAGGCAGTTCCACCTCCTTTACGAAGTGGTCTGTCTTGTCTAATGATAATGAGGGATACTCATGTCCATTTACACATGTACTAATGAGGGCGACTGAGGTACTTTTACACATGTACTAATGAGGGCTACTGATGTCCTTTTACATATGTACTAATGGGGGAAACTGATGTCCTTTTACACATGTACTAATGAAGGCTACTGATGTCCTTTTACACATGTACTAATGAGGGCTACTGATGTCCTTTTACACAAGTACTAATGAGGGATAATGATGTACTTTTACACATGTACTAATGAGGGCTACTGATATCCTTTTATACATATACTAATGAGAGCTACTGATGTCCTTTTACACATGTACTAATGCAGGATAATGATTTCCTTTTACACATGTACTAATAAGGGATACTGATGTCCTTTTACACATGTACTAATGAGGGCTACTGATGTCCTTTTACACATGTACTAATGAGGGCTGCTGTCCTTTTACACATGTACTAATGAGGGATACTGATGTCCTTTTACGCATGTACTATTGAGGGATACTGACGTCCATTTACACATGTACTAATGAGGGTTACTGATATCCTTTTACACATGTAATAATGAGGGATACTGACGTCCTTTTACACATGTACTAATGAAGTCTACTGATGTCCTTTTACACATGTACTAATGAGGGCTACTGATGTCCTTTTACACATGTACTAATGCGGGCTACTGACGCCCTTTTACACATATACAAATGAGGGCTACTGATGTCCTATTACACGTACTAAAGAGGGATACTTATGTCCTTTTACACATGTACTAATGAGGGATACTGATGTCATTTTACACATGTACTAATGAGGGATACTGATGTCCTTTTACACATGTACTAATGAAGTCTACTGATGTCCTTTTACACATGTACTAATGAGGGCTACTGATGTCCTTTTACACATGTACTAATGAGGGCTACTGATGTCCTTTTACACATGTACTAATGAGGGATACTGATGTCCTTTTACACATGTACTAATGAGGGATACTGATGTCCTTTTACACATGTACTAATGAGGGATACTGATGTCCTTTTACACATGTACTAATGAGGGATACTGATGTCCTTTCACACATGTACTAATGAGGGCTACTGATGTCCTTTTACACATGTACTAATGAGGGATACTGATGTCCTTTTACACATGTACTAATGAAGGATACTGATGTCCTTTTACACATGTACTAATCAGGGATACTGATGTCCTTTTACACATGTACTAATGAGGGATACTGATGTCCTTTTACACATGTACTAATGAGGGCTACTGACGTCCTTTTACACATGTACTAATGAGGTTACTGATATCCTTTTACACATGTACTAATGAGTGCTACTCATGTCCTTTTACACATGTACTAATGAGGGCTACAGATGTCCTATAACATGTACTAAAGAGGGCTACTGATTTCCTTTTACATGTGTACTAATGAGGGCTACTGATGTCCTTTTACATATGTACTAATGAGGGATACTGATGTCCTTTTACACATGTACTAATGAGGGCTACTGATGTCCTTTTACACATGTACTAATGAGGGCTACTGATGTCCTTTTACACATGTACTAATGAGGGATACTGATGTCCTTTTACACATGTACTAATGAGGGATACTGATGTCCTTTTACACATGTACTAATGAGGGATACTGATGTCCTTTTACACATGTACTAATGAGGGCTACTGATGTCCTTTTACACATGTACTAATGAGGGCTACTGATGTCCTTTTACACATGTACTAATGAGGGCTACTGATGTCCTTTTACACATGTACTAATGAGGGATACTGATGTCCTTTTACACATGTACTAATGAGGGATACTGATGTCCTTTTACACATGTACTAATGAGGGATACTGATGTCCTTTTACACATGTACTAATGAGGGCTACTGATGTCCTTTTACACATGTACTAATGAGGGATACTGATGTCCTTTTACACATGTACTAATGAGGGCTACTGACGTCCTTTTACACATGTACTAATGAGGGCTACTGATGTCGTTTTACACATTGACTAATGAAAGACACTGATGTCCTTTTACACAGGTACTAATGAGGGCTACTGGTGTCCTTTTACACATGTACTAATGAGGGATACTGATGTCCTTTTACACATGTACTAATGAGGGCTACTGATGTCCTTTTACACATGTACTAATGAGGGATACTGATGTCCTTTTACACATGTACTAATGAGGGATACTTATGTCCTTTCACACATGTAGTAATGAGGGCTACTGAAGTCCTTTTTCACATGTACTAATGAGGGATACTGAGGTCCTTTTACACATGTACTAATGAGGACTACTGATGTCCTTGTACACTTGTACTAATCAGGTCTACTGCTGTCCTTTTACACATGTTCTAATGTGGGCTACTGATGTCCTTTTACACATGTACTAATGAGGGCTACTGATGTCCTTTTACACATGTACTAATGAGGGCTACTGATGTCCTTTTACACATGTACTAATGAGGGATACTGATGTCCTTTTACACATGTACTAATGAGGGCTACTGACGTCCTTTTACATATGTACTAAGGAGGGCTACTGACGTCCTTTTACACATGTACTAATGAAGTCTACTTATGTCCTTTTACAAATTAACTAATCAGGGATACTGATGTCCTTTTACACATGTACTAATTAGGGCTACTGATGTCCTTTTACACATTTACTAATGAGGGATACTGATGTCCTTTTACACATGTACTAATTAGGGCTACTGATGTCCTTTTACACATTTACTAATGAGGGATACTGAAGTCCTTTTACAGATGTACTAATGAAGGCTACTGATGTCCCTTTACACATGTACTAATGAGAGCAACTGATGCCTTTTTACACAAGAACTAATGAGGGATAACGATGTCCTTTTACACATGTACTAATGAGGGCTACTGATATCCTTTTATACATATACTAATGAGAGCTACTGATGTCCTTTTACACATGTACTAATAAGGGATACTGATGTCCTTTTACACATGTACTAATGAAGCCTACTGATGTCCTTTTACACATGTAATAATGAGGGCTACTAATGTCCTTTTACACATGTAATAATGAGGACTACTTATGTCCTTTTACACATGTACTAATGAGGAATACTGATGTCCTTTTACACATGTCCTAATGAGGGCTACTGATGTCCTTTTACACATGTACTAATGAGGGATACTGATGTCCTTTTATACATGTGCTAATGAGGGATACTGATGTCCTTTTACACATGTACGAATGAGGGCTACTGACGTCCTTTTGCACATGTACTAATGTGGGATACTGACGTCCTTTTACACAGATACTAATGAGGGCTACTGGCGTCCTTTTACACATGTACTAATGAGGGCTACTGATGTCTATTTACACATGAACTAATGAAGGCTACTGATGTCCTTTTACACATGTACTATTGTGGGATACTGATGTCCTTTAACACATGTACTAATGAGGGATACTGATGTCCTTTTACACATGTACTAATGAGGGATACTGATGTCCTTTTACAGATGTACTAATGAGGGATACTGATGTCCTTTTACACATGTACTAATGAGGGATACTGATCCCCTTTTACACATGTACTAATGAGGGATACTGATGTCCTTTTACACATGTACTAACCAGGGATACTGATGTCCTTTTACACATGTACTAATGAGGGATACTGATGTCCTTTTACACATGTACTAATGAGGGATACTGATGTCCTTTTACACATGTACTAAAGAGGGATACTGATGTCATTTAACACATGTACTAATGAGGGATACTGATGTCATTTTACACATGTACTAATGAGGGATACTAATGACCTTTTACACATGTAATAATGAGGGCTACTGATGTCCTTTTACACATGTACTAATGAGGGATACTGATGTCCTTTTACACATGTACGAATGAGGATACCGATGTCCTTTTACACATGTACTAATGAGGGCTACTGATGTCCTTTTACACATTTACTAATGAGGGATACTGATGTCCTTTTACACATGTACTAATGAGGGCTACTGATGTCCTTTTACACATGTACGAATGAGGATACTGATGTCCTTTTACACATGTACTAATGAGGGATACTGATATACTTTTACACATGTACTAATGAAGTCTACTGATGTCCTTTTACACATGTACTAATAAGGGATACTGATGTTCTTTTACACATGTACTAATGAAGGCTACTGATGTTCTTTTACACATTTACTAATGAGGGCTACTGATGTCCTTTTACACATGTACTAATGAGGGCTACTGATGTCCATATACACATGTACTAATGAGGCTACTAATGTCCTTTTACACATGTACTAATGAGGGCTACTCATGTCCTTTTACACATGTACTAATGAGGGCAACTGATTTCCTTTTACACATGTACTAATGAGGGCTACTGATGTCCTTTTACATATGTACTAATGAGGGATACTGATGTCCTTTTACACATGTACTAATGAGGGATACTGATGTCCTTTTACACATGGACTATTGAGGGACACAGATGTCCTTTTACAAACGTACTAATGAGGATACTGATGTCCTTTTACACATGTACTAATGAGGGATACTCATGTCCATTTATACATGTACTAATGAGGGCGACTGAGATCCTTTTACACATGTACAAATGAGGGCTACTGATGTCCTTTTACACATGTACTAATCATGGATACTGATGTCCTTTTACACATGTACTAATGAGGGCTACTGATGTCCTTTTACACATGTACTAATGAGGGATACTGATGTCCTTTCACACATGCACTAATGAGGGCTACTGATGCCCTTTTACACATGTACAAATGAGGGATACTAATGTCCTTTCACACATGTACTAATGAGGGCTACTGATGTCCTTTTACACATGTACTAATGAGGGCTACTGACGTCCTTTTACACATGTACTAATGAGGGATACTGATGTCCTTTTACACATGTACTAATGAGGGCTACTGATGTCCTTTTACACATGTACTAATGAGGGATACTGATGTCCTTTTACACATGTACTAATGAGGGCTACTGATGTCCTTTTACACATGTACTAATGAGGGAAACTGATGTCCTTTTACACATGTACTGAGGGCTACTGACGTCTTTTTACACATGTACTAATAAGGATACTGATGTCCTTTTATACATGTACTATTGAAGTCTACTGATGTCCGTTTACACATGTACTAATGAGGGATACTGATGTCCTTTTACACATGTACTAATCAGGGATACTGATGTCCTTTTACACATGTACTAATGAGGGCTACTGATGTCCTTTTACACATGTACTAATGAGGATACTTATGTCCTTTTACACATGTACTAATGAGAGATACTGATGTCCTTTTACACATGTACTAATGAGGGATACTGATGTCCTTTTACACATGTTCTTATGATGGATACTGATTTCTTTTTACACATGTACTAATGAGGCTACTGATGTCCTTTTACAAATGTACTAATGAGGGATACTGATGTCCTTTTACACATGTACTAATGAGGGATACTGATGTCCTTTTATACATGTACTAATGAGGGCCACTGATGTTCTTTTAATACATGTACTAATGAGGGATACTGATGTCCTTTTACACATGTACTAATGAGGGATACTGATGTCCTTTTACACATGTACTAATGAGGGATACTGATGTCCTTTTACACATGTACTAATGAGGGATACTGATGTCCTTTTACACATGTACTAATGAGGGCTACTGATGTCCTTTTACACATGTACTAATGAGGGCTACTGATGTCCTTTTACACATGTACTAATGAGGGATACTGATGTCCATTTACAAATGTACTAATGAGGGATATTGATGTCCTTTTACACATGTACTAATGAGAGCTAGTAATGTCCTTTTACACATGTACTAATGAGGGATACTTATGTCCTTTCACACATGTACTAATGAGGGATACTGATGTCCTTTTATACATGTACTAAAGAGGGATACTGATGTCCTTTTACACGTACTAATGAGGGATACTGACATCCTTTTTCACATGTACTAATGAAGTCTACTGACGTCCTTTTACACATGTACTAATGAGGGATACTGATGTCCTTTTACACATGTACTAATGAGGCTACTAATGTCCTCTTACACATCTACTAATGAGGACTACTGATGTCCTTGTACACTTGTACTAATCAGGTCTACTGCTGTCCTTTTACACATGTTCTAATGTGGGCTACTGATGTCCTTTTACACATGTACTAATGAGGGCTACTGATGTCCTTTTACACATGTACTAATGAGGGCTACTGATGTCCTTTTACACATGTACTAATGAGGGATACTGATGTCCTTTTACACATGTACTAATGAGGGATACTAATGTCCTTTTACACATGTAATAATGAGGACTACTTATGTCCTTTTACAGATGTACTAATGAGGGCTGCTGATGTCCACTTTTACACATGTACTAATGAGGAATACTGATGTCCTTTTACACATGTCCTAATGAGGGCTACTGATGTCCTTTTACACATGTACTAATGAGGCTACTGATGTCCTTTTACACATGTACTAATGAAGTTTACTGATGTCCTTTTACACGTACTAATGAGGGATACTTATGTCCTTTTACACATGTACTAATGAGAGATACTGATGTCCTTTTATACATGTACTAATGAGGGCCACTGATGTCCTTTTAACACATGTACTAATGAGGGATACTGATGTCCTTTTACACATGCACTAATGCGGGATACTGATGTCCTTTTCACATGGACTAATGAGGGCTACTGATGTCCTTTTACACATGTACTAACGAGGGACACTGATGTCCTTTTAGACATGTACTAATGAGGGATACTGATGCCCTTTTACACATGTAATAATGAAGTGTACTGATGTCCTTTTACACATGTACTAATGAAGTTTACTGATGTCCTTTTACACATGTACTAATGAGGGATACTGATGTCCTTTTACACATGTACTAATGAGGGCTACTGATGTCCTTTTACACATGTACTAATGAGGGATACTGAGGTCCTTTTATACATGTACTAATGAGGGATACTGATGTCCTTTTACACATGTACTAATGAGGGCTACTGACGTCTTTTTACACATGTACTAATAAGGGATACTGATGTCCTTTTATACATGTACTAATGAGGGCTACTGATGTCCTTTTACACATGTACTAATGAGGGATACTGATGTCCTTTTACACATGTACTAATGAGGGCTACTGACGTCCTTTTACACATGTACTAATGAGGGCTACTGATGTCCTTTTACACATGTACTAATGAGGGACACTGATGTCCTTTTACAAACGTACTAATGAGGGCTACTGATGTCCTTTTACACATGTACTAATGAGGGATACTGATGTCCTTTTACACATGTACTAATGAGGGATACTGATGTCCTTTTACACATGTACTTATGAAGGATACCGATGTCCTTTTACACATGTACTTATGAGGGATACCGATGTCCTTTTACAAATGTACTAATGAGGGATACTGATGTCCTTTTACACATGTACTAATGAGGGATACTGATGTCCTTTTACACATGTACTAATGAGGGATACTGATGTCCTTTTACACATGTACTAATGAGGGATACTAATGTCCTTTTACACATGTACTAATGAGGGCTACTGATGTCCTTTTACACATGTACTAATGAGGGCTACTGATGTCCTTTTACACATGTACTAATGAGGGCTACTGATGTCCTTTTACACATGTACTAATGAGGGATACTGATGTCCTTTTACACATGTACTAATGAGGGCTACTGATGTCCTTTTACACATGTACTAATGAGGGCTACTGATGTCCTTTTACACATGTACTAATGAGGGATACTGATGTCCTTTTACACATGTACTAATGAGGGATACTGATGTCCTTTTACAGATGTACTAATGAGGGATACTGATGTCCTTTTACACATGTACTAATGAGGGCTACTAATGTCCTTTTACACATGTACTAATGAGGGATACTGATGTCCTTTTACAGATGTACTAATGAGGGATACTGATGTCCTTTTACACATGTACTAATGAGGGATACTGATGTCCTTTTACACATGTACTAATGAAGTATACCGATTTTTTTTTACACATGTACTAATGAGGTATACTGATGTCCTTTTACACATACTAATGAGGGATACTGATTTTTTTTTACTCATGTACTAATGAGGGCTACTGATGTCCTTTTACACATGTACTAATGAGGGATACTGATGTCCTTTTACACATGTACTAATGAGGGCTACTGATGTCCTTTTACACATGTACTAATGAGGGATACTGATGTCCTTTTACACATGTACTAATGAGGGATACTGTTGTCCTTTTACACATGTACTAATGAGGTATAATGATGTCCTTTTACACATGTACTAATGAGGGCTACTGATGTCCTTTTACACATGTACTAATGAGGGCTACTGACGTCCTTTTACACATGTACTAATGAGGGATACTGATGTCCTTTTACACATGTACTAATGAGGGCTACTGATGTCCTTTTACACATGTACTAATGAGGGATACTGATGTCCTTTTACACATGTACTAATGAGGGATACTGATGTCCTTTTACACATGTACTAATGAGGGATACTGATGTCCTTTTACACATGTACTAATGAGGGATACTGATGCCCTTTTACACATGTACTAATGAGGGATACTGATGTCCTTTTACACATGTACTAATGAGGGATACTGATGTCCTTTTACACATGTACTAATGAGGGCTACTGACGTCCTTTTAGACATGTACTAATGAGGGATATTGATGTCCTTTTACACATGTACTAATGAGGGATACTGACGTCCTTTTACACATGTACTAATGAGGGATACTGATGTCCTTTTACACATGTACTAATGAGGGATACTGATGTCCTTTTACACATGTACTAATGAGGGATACTGACGTCCTTTTACACATGTACTAATGAAGGATACTGATGTCCTTTTACACATGTACTAATGAGGGCTACTGATGTCCTTTTACACATGTACTAATGAGGGATACTGATGTCCTTTTACACATGTACTAATGAGGGCTACTGATGTCCTTTTACACATGTACTAATGAGGGCTACTGATGTCCTTTTACACATGTACTAATGAGGGATACTGATGTCCTTTTACACATGTACTAATGAGGGCTACTGATGTCCTTTTACACATGTACTAATGAGGGCTACTGATGTCCTTTTACACATGTACTAATGAGGGATACTGATGTCCTTTTACACATGTACTAATGAGGGATACTGATGTCCTTTTACACATGTGCTAATGAGGGATACTGATGTCCTTTTACACATGTACTAATGAGGGATACTGATGTCCTTTTACACATGTACTAATGAGGGATACTGATGTCCTTTTACACATGTACTAATGAGGGATACTGATGTCCTTTTACACATGTACTAATGAGGGATACTGATGTCCTTTTACACATGTACTAATGAGGGATACTGATGTCCTTTTACACATGTACTAAAGAGGGATACTGATGTCCTTTTACACATGTACTAATGAGGGCTACTGATGTCCTTTTACACATGTACTAATGAGGGATACTGATGTCCTTTTACACATGTACTAATGAGGGCTACTGATGTCCTTTTACACATGTACTAATGAGGGATACTGATGTCCTTTTACACATGTACTAATGAGGGATACTGATGTCCTTTTACACATGTACTAATGAGGGCTACTGATGTCCTTTTACACATGTACTAATGAGGGATACTGATGTCCTTTTACACATGTACTAATGAGGGATACTGATGTCCTTTTACACATGTACAAATGAGGGATACTAATGTCCTTTCACACATGTACTAATGAGGGCTACTGATGCCCTTTTACACATGTACTAATGAGGGATACTGATGTCCTTTTACACATGTACTAATGAGGGCTACTGATGTCCTTTTACACATGTACTAATGAGGGATACTGATGTCCTTTTACACATGTACTAATGAGGGATACTGATGTCCTTTTACACATGTACTAATGAGGGATACTGATGTCCATTTACACATGTACTAATGAGGGCTACTGATGTCCTTTTACACATGTACTAATGAGGGATACTGACGTCCTTTTACACATGTACTAATGAGGGATACTGATGTCCTTTTACACATGTACTAATGAGGGATACTGATGTCCTTTTACACATGTACTAATGAGGGATACTGATGTCCTTTTACACATGTACTAATGAGGGCTACTGATGTCCTTTTACACATTTACTAATGAGGGCTACTGATGTCCTTTTACACATGTACTTATGAGGGATACTGATGTCCTTTTACACATGTACTTATGAGGGATACCGATGTCCTTTTACACATGTACTTATGAGGGATACTGATGTCCTTTTACACATGTACTAATGAGGCTACTGATGTCCTTTTACAAATGTACTAATGAGGGATACTGATGTCCTTTTACACATGTACTAATGAGGGATACTGATGTCCTTTTACACATGTACTAATGAGGGATACTGATGTCCTTTTACACATGCACTAATGAGGGCTACTGATGCCCTTTTACACATGTACTAATGAGGGATACTGATGTCCTTTTACACATGTACTAATGAGGGCTACTGATGTCCTTTTACACATGTACTAATGAGGGCTACTGATGCCCTTTTACACATGTACTAATGAGGGATACTGATGTCCTTTTACACATGTACTAATGAGGGATACTGATGTCCTTTTACACATGTACTAAAGAGGGATACTGATGTCCTTTTACACATGTACTAATGAGGGATACTGACGTCCTTTTACACATGTACTAATGAGGGATACTGATGTCCTTTTACAAATGTACTAATGAGGGATACTGGTGTCATTAAACATGTACTAATGAAGGCTACTGATGTCTTTTACACATGTACTAATGAGGGCTACTGATTTCCTTTTACACATGTTCTAATGGGCTACTGATGTCCTTTTACACATGTACTAATGAGGGATACTGATGTCCTTTTACACATGTACTAATGAGGGCTACTGACGTCCTTTTACACATGTACTAATGAGGGCTACTGATGTCCTTTTACACATGTACTAATGAGGGATACTGATGTCCTTTTACACATGTACTAATGAGGGCTACTAATGTCCTTTTACACATGTACTAATGAGGGATACTGATGTCCTTTTACACATGTACTAATGAGGGCTACTGATGTCCTTTTACACATGTACTAATGAGGGATACTGATGTCCTTTTACACATGTACTTATGAGGGATACTGACATCCTTTTACACATGTACTAATTAATTTTACTGATGTGCTTTTACACTTGGACTAATGAGGGATACCGATGTCCTTTTACACATGTACTATTGAGGGATAAAGATGCCCTTTTACACATGTACTAATGAGGGATAGTGATGTCCTTTTACACATGTACTAATGAGGGATACTGATGTCCTTTTACACATGTACTAATGAGGGATACTGATATCCTTTTACACATGTACTAATGAGGGCTACTGATGTCCTTTTACACATGTACTAATGAGGGATACTGATGTCCGTTTACACATGTACTAATGAGGGCTACTGATGTCCTTTTACACATGTACTAATAAGGGATACTGATGTCCTTTTACACATGTACTAATGAGGGATACTGATGTCCTTTTACACATGTACTAATGAGGGCTACTGATGTCCTTTTACACATGTACTAATGAGGGATACTGATGTCCTTTTACACATGTACTAATGAGGGATACTGATGTCCTTTTACACATGTACTAATGAGGGATACTGATGTCCTTTTACACATGTACTAATCAGGGATTCTGATGTCCTTTTACACATGTACTCATGAGGGCTACTGATGTCCTTTTACATATGTACTAATGAGGGCTACTGATGTTCTTTACACATGTACTAATGAAGGCTACTGATGTTCTTTTACACATGTACTAATGAGGGATACTGATGTCCTTTTACACATGTACTAATGAGGGCTACTGACGTCCTTTTACACATGTACTAATGAGGGCTACTGATGTCCTTTTACACATGTACTAATGAGGGATACTGATGTCCTTTTACACATGTACTAATGAGGGATACTGATGTCCTTTTACACATGTACTAATGAGGGCTACTGATGTCCTTTTACACATGTACTAATGAGGGATACTGATGTCCTTTTACACATGTACTAATGAGGGATACTGATGTCCTTTTACACATGTACTAATGAGGGATACTGATGTCCTTTTACACATGTACTAATGAGAGATACTGATGTCTTTTTATACATGTACTAATGAGGGATACTGATGTCCTTTTACACATGCACTAATGCGGGATACTGATGTCCTTTTCACATGGACTAATGAGGGCTACTGATGTCCTTTTACACATGTACTAATGAGGAATACTGATGACTTTTTACAGAGGTATAATGTGGGATACTGATGTCCTTTTACACGTGTACTAATGAGGATACCGATGTCCTTTTACAAATGTACTAATGAGGGATACTGATGTCCTTTTACACATGTACTAATGAGGGAAACTGATGTCCTTTTACACATGTACTAATGGGGGATACTGATGTCCTTTTACACATGTAATAATGAGGGCTACTAATGTCCTTTTACACATGTAATAATGAGGACTACTTATGTCCTTTTACAGATGTACTAATGAGGGCTGCTGATGTCCTTTTACACATGTACTAATGAGAGCTACTGATGTCCTTTTACACATGTACTAATGAGAGCTACTGATGTCCTTTTATACATGTACTAATGAGGGATACTGATGCCCTTTTACACATGTACTAATGAGGGATACTGATGTCCTTTTACACATGTACTAATGAGGGATACTGATGTCCTTTTACACATGTACTAATGAGGGATACTGATGTCCTTTTACACATGTACTAATGAGGGATACTGCTGTCCTTTTACACATGTACTAATGAGGGATACTGATGTCCTTTTACACATGTACTAAAGAGGGCTAACAATGTCCTTTTATACGTTTACTAATGAGGGATACTGATATCCATGGACTAATCAGGGATACTGATGTCCTTTTACACATGCTCTAATTACGTCTACTGATGTCCTTTTACACATGTACTAATGAGGGATACTGATGTCCTTTTACACATGTACTAATGAGGGGTACTGACGTCCTTTTACACATGTACTAATGAGGCTACTGATGTCCTTTTACACATTTACTAATGAGGGATACTGATGTCCTTTTACATGTACTAATGATGAGGGCTACTGATGTCCTTTTACACATGTACTAATGAGGGATACTGATGTCCTTTTACACATTTACTAATGAGGGATACTGATGTCCTTTTACACATGTACTAATGAGGGATACTGATGTCCTTTTACACATGTACTAATGAGGGATACTGATGTCCTTTTACACATGTACTAATGAGGGATACTGATGTCCTTTTACACATGTACTAATAAGGGCTACTGATGTCATTTTACACATGTACTAATGAGGGATACTGATGTCCTTTTATACATGTACTGATGAAGGATACTAATGTCCTTTTGCACATGTACTAATGAAGTCTACTGATGTCCGTTTACACATGTACTAATGAGGGCTACTGATGTCCTTTTCCGCATATACTGAGGGACACTGATGTCCTTTTACACATGTATTAATGAAGGACACTGATGTCCTTTTACACATTTTCTAATAGGGGCTACTGATTTCCTTTTACATATGTACTAATGAGGGCTACTGATGTCCTTTTACACATGTACTAAAGAGGGATACTGATGTCCTTTTACACATATCCTAATGAGGGATACTGATGTCCTTTTACACATGTACTAAAGAAGGATACTGATGTCCTTTTACACATGTACTAATGAGGGATACTGAGGTCCTTTTATACATGTACTAATGAGGGAAACAGATGTCCTTTTACACATGTACTAATGAGGGCTACTGACGTCTTTTTACACATGTACTATGAGGGATACTGATGTCCTTTTATACATGTACTATTGAAGTCTACTGATGTCCTTTTACACATGTACTAATGAGGGCTACTGACGTCCTTTTACACATGTACTAATGAGGGCTACTGATGTCCTTTTACACATGTACTAATGAGGGACACTGATGTCCTTTTACACATGTACTAATGAGGGCTACTGATGTCCTTTTACACATGTACTAATGAGGGATACTGAGGTCCTTTTATACATGTACTAATGAGGGATACTTATGTCCTTTTACACATGTACTAATGAGAGATACTGATGTCCTTTTATACATGTACTAATGAGGGCCACTGATGTCCTTTTAACACATGTTCTAATGAGGGATACTGATGTCCTTTTACACATGTACTAATGCGGGATACTGATGTCCTTTTACACATGTACTAATGAGGGATACTGATGTCCTTTTACACATGTACTAATGAAGTCTACTGATGTCCTTTTACACATGTACTAATCAGGGATACTGATGTCCTTTTACACATGTACTAATGAGGGAAACTGATGTCCTTTTACACATGTACTAATAAGGCATACTGATGTCCTTTTACACATGTACTAATGAGGGATACTGATGTCCTTTTACACATGTACTAATGAGGGCTACTGATGTCCTTTTACACATGTACTAATGAGGGATACTGATGTCCTTTTACACATGTACTAATGAGGGCTACTGATGTCCTTTTACACATGTACTAATCAGAGATACTGATGTCCTTTTACACATGTACTAATGAGGGCTACTGACGACCTTTTACATATGTACTAATGAGGGCTACTGATGTCGTTTTACACATTGACTAATGAAAGACACTGATGTCCTTTTACACAGGTACTAATGCGGGCTACTGGTGTCCTTTTACACATGTACTAATGAGGGATACTGAGGTCCTTTTACACATGTACTAATGAGGGATACTGATATTCTTTTACACATGTACTAATGAGCGCTACTGACGTCATTTTACACATGTACTTATGAGGGATACTGATGTCCTTTTACACATGTACTTATGAGGGATACCAATGTCCTTTTACACATGTACTTATGAGGGATACTGATGTCCTTTTACAAATGCACTAATGAGGGATACTGATGTCCTTTTACACATGTACTAATGAGGGATACTGATGTCCTTTTACACATGTACTAATGAGGGCTACTGATGTCCTTTTACACATGTACTAATGAGGGCTACTGATGCCCTTTTACACATGTACTAATGAGGGATACTAATGTCCTTTCACACATGTACTAATGAGGGCTACTGATGTCCTTTTACACTTGAACTAATGAGAGCTACTGATGTCCTTTTACACATGTACTAATGAGGGCTACTGATGTCCTTTTACACATGTGCTAATGAGGGATACTGATGTCCTTTTATACATGTACTAATGAGGGATACTGATGTCCTTTTACACATGTACTAATGAGGGATACTGATGTCCTTTTACACATGTACTAATGAGGGATACTGATGTCCTTTTACACATGTACTAATGAGGGATACTGATGTCCTTTTACAGATGTACAAATGAGGGATACTGATGTCCTATTACACATGTACTTATGAGGGATACTGACGTCCTTTTACACATGTACTAATGAGGGATACTGATGTCCTTTTACACATGTAGTAATGAGGGATGCTGATGTCCTTTTATACATGTAATAATGAGGGATACTGATGTCCTTTTACACGTACTAATGAGGTCTACTGATGCCTTTTACACATGTACTAATGAGGGATACTGATGTCCTTTTACACATGTACTAATGAGAGCTACTGATGTCCTTTTATACATGTACTAATGAGGGATACTGATGCCCTTTTACACATGTACTAATGAGAGCTACTGATGTCCTTTTACACATGTACTAATGAGGGATACTCACCGCCTTTTACACATGTACTAATGAGGTTTACTGATGAGCTTTTACACACGTACTAATAAGGGATACTGATGTCCCTTTACACATGTACTAATGAGGGCTACTGACGTCCTTTTACACATGTACTAATGAGGGCTACAGATGTCCTTTTACACATGTACTAATGAGGGATAATGATGTCCTTATACACGTACTAAAGAGGGCTACTGATTTCCTTTTACACATGTACTAATGAGGGCTACTGATGTCCTTTTACACATGTACTTATGAGGGATACTGATGTCCTTTTACACATGTACTAATGAGGGATACTGATGTCCTTTTACACATGTACTAAAGAGGGATACTGATGTCCTTTTACACATGTACTAATGAGGGATACTGATGTCCTTTTACACATGTACTAATGAGGGATACTGATGTCCTTTTACACATGTACTAATGAGGGCTACTGATGTCCTTTTACACATGTACTAATGAGGGCTACTGACGTCCTTTTACACATGTACTTATGAGGGATACTGATGTCCTATTACACATGTACTAATGAGGGATACTGACGTCCTTTTATACATGTACTAATGAGGGATACTGATGTCCTATTACACATGTACTTATGAGGGATACTGACGTCCTTTTACACATGTACTAATGAGGGATACCTGTGTCCTTTTACACATGTACTAATGGGGGATACTGATGCCCTTTTACACATGTACTAATGAGGGATACTAATGTCCTTTTACACATGTACTAATGAGGGATACTGATGTCCTTTTACACATGTACTAATGAGGGATACTGATGTCCTTTTACACATGTACTAATGAGGGCTACTGATGTCCTTTTACACATGTACTAATGAGGAATACTGATGTCTTTTTACACATGTACTAATGAGAATACTGATGTCCTCTTACACCTGTACTAATGAGGGCTACTGATGTCCTTTTACACATGTACTAATGAGGGATACTGATGTCCTTTTACACATGTACTAATGAGGGCTACTGATGTCCTTTTACACATGTACTAATGAGGGATACTGATGTCCTTTTACACATGTACTAATGAGGGATACTGATGTCCTTTTACACATGTACTAATGAGGGATACTGATGTCCTTTTACACATGTACTAATGAGGGCTACAGATGTCCTATTACACATGTACTAATGAGGGCTACTGATTTCCTTTTACACATGTACTAATGAGGGCTACTGATGTCCTTTTACATATGTACTAATGAGGGATACTGATGTCCTTTTACACATGTACTAATGAGGGATAAAGATGCCCTTTTACACATGTCATATTGAAGTCTACTGACATCCTTTTACACATGTACTTATGAGGGATACTGATGTCCTTTTACACATGTACTAATGAGGGCTACTGATGTCCTTTTACACATGTACTAATGAGGGATACTGATGTCCTTTTACACATGTACTAAAGAGGGATACTGATGTCCTTTTACACATGTACTAATGAGGGATACTGATGTCCTTTTACACATGTACTAATGAGGGATACTGATATCCTTTTATACATGTACTAATGAGGGATACTGATGTCCTTTTACACATGTACTAATGAGAGCTACTGATGTCCTTTTATACATGTACTAATGAGGGATACTGATGTCCTTTTACACATGTACTAATGAGGGATACTGATGTCCTTTTACACATGTACTAATGAGGGATACTGATGTCCTTTTACACATGTACTAATGAGGGCTACTAATGTCCTTTTACACCTGTACTAATGAGGGCTACTGATGTCCTTTTACACATGTACTAATGAGGGATACTGATGTCCTTTTACAGATGTACTAATGAGGGATACTGATGTCCTTTTACACATGTACTAAAAAGGGATACTGATGTCCTTTTACACATGTACTAATGAGGGATACTGACGTCCTTTTACACATGTACTAATGAAGGATACTGATGTCCTTTTACACATGTACTAATGAGGGATACTGATGTCCTTTTACACATGTACTAATGAGGGATACTGATGTCCTTTTACACATGTACTAATGAGGGATACTGATGTCCTTTTACACATGTACTAATGAGGGATACTGATGTCCTTTTACACATACTAATGAGGGATACTGATTTTTTTTACACATGTACTAATGAGGGATACTGACGTCCTTTTAAACATGAACTAATGAGGGCTACTGATATCCTTTTACACATGTTCTAATGCGGGATACTGATGTCCTTTTAACACATGTACTAATGAGGGATACTGATGTCCTTTTACACATGCACTAATGCGGGATACTGATGTCCTTTTCACATGGACTAATTAGGGCTACTGATGTCCTTTTACACATGTACTAACGAGGGACACTGGTGTCCTTTTAGACATGTACTAATGAGGAATACTGATGTCCTTTTATACATGTACTAATGAGGGATACTGATGTCCTTTTACACATGTACTAATGAGGGATACTGATGCCCTTTTACACATGTACAAATGAGGTATACTGATGTCCTATTACACGTACTAAAGCGGGATACTTATGTCCTTTTACACATGTACGAATGAGGGATACTGATGTCATTTTACACATGTACTAATGAGGGATACTGATGTCCTTTTACACATGTACTAATGAGGGATACTGATGTCCTTTTACACATGTACTAATGAGGGATACTGATGTCCTTTCACACATGTACTAATGAGGGCTACTAATGTCCTTTTACACCTGTACTAATGAGGGCTACTGATGTCCTTTTACACATGTACTAATGAGGGATACTGATGTCCTTTTACAGATGTACTAATGAGGGATACTGATGTCCTTTTACACATGTACTAAAGAGGGATACTGATGTCCTTTTACACATGTACTAATGAGGGATACTGATGTCCTTTTACACATACTAATGAGGGATACTGATTTTTTTTACACATGTACTAATGAGGGATACTGATGTCCTTTTACACATGTACTAATGAGGGATACTGATGTCCTTTTACACATGTACTAATGAGGGATACTGACGTCCTTTTACACATGTACTAAAGAGGGATACTGATGTCCTTTTACACATATCCTAATGAGGGATACTGACGTCCTTTTACACATGTACTAAAGAAGGATACCAATTTTTTTTTACACATGTACTAATGAGGGATACTGATGTTCTTTTACACGTACTAATGAGGGATAATGATATCCTTCTACACATGTTCTAATGAGGGATACTGACGTCCTTTTACACATGTACTAAAGAGGGATACTGATGTCCTTTTACACATGTACTAATGAAGGAAACTGATGTTTTTTTTACACATGTACAAATGAGGGATACTGTTGTCCTTTTACACATGTACTAATGAGGTATAATGATGTCCTTTTACACATATGCAAATGAGGGCTACTGATGTCCTTTTACACATGTACTAATGAGGGATACTGATGTCCTTTTACACATATACTAATGAGGGCTACTGATGTCCTTTTACACATGTACTAATGAGGGATACTGATGTCCTTTTACACATGTACTAATGAGGAATACTGATGTCCTTTTACACATGTACTAATGAGGGATACTGATGTCCTTTTACACATGTACTAATGAGGGATACTGATGTCCTTTTACAGATGCACTAATGAGGGATACTGATGTCCTTTTACACATGTACTAATGAAATCTACTGATGTCCTTTTACACATATACTAATGAGGGCTACTGATGTCCTTTTACACATGTACTAATGAGGGTTACTGACGTCCTTATAAACATGTACTAATGAGGGGTACTGATGTCCTATTGCACATGTACTGATGAGGGATACTTATATCCTTTTACACATGTACTAATGAGGGATACTGATGTCCTTTTACACATGCACTAATGCGGGATACTGATGTCCTTTTAGACATGTACTAATGAGGGATACTGATGTCCTTTTACAAATGTACTAATGAGGGATACTGATGTCCTTTTACACATGTACTAATGAGGGATACTGAGGTCCTTTTACACATGTACTAATGAGGGCTACTGATGTCCTTTTACACATGTACTAATGCGGGCTACTGATGCCCTTTTACACATATACAAATGAGGGCTACTGATGTCCTATTACATGTACTAATGAGGGATACTTATGTCCTTTTACACATGTACTAATGAGAGATACTGATGTCCTTTTACACATGTACTAATGAGGGATACTGATGTCCTTTTACACATGTACTAATGAAGGATAGTGATGTAATTTTACACATGTACTAATGAGGGATACTAATGACCTTTTACACATGTACTAATGAGGGATACTGATGTCCTTTTAACACATGTTCTAATGAGGGATACTGATGTCCTTTTACACATGTACTAATGAGGGATACTGATGTCCTTTTACACATGGACTAATGAGGGCTACTGATGTCCTTTTACACATGTACTAATGAGGGCTACTGATGTCCTTTTACACATGTACTAATGAGGGATACTGATGTCCTTTTACACATGTACTAATGAGGGCTACTGATGTCCTTTTACACATGTACTAATGAGGGCTACTGATGTCCTTTTACACATGTACTAATGAGGGATACCGAGGTCCTTTTACACATGTACTTATGAGGGATACTGATGTCTTTTTACACATGTACGTATGAGGGATAATGATGTCCTTTTACACATGTACTAATGGGGGATACTGATGTCCTTTTACACATGTACTAATGAGGGATACTGACGTCCTTTTACACATGTACTAATGAGGTTACTGATGTCCTTTTACACATTTACTAATGAGGGCTACTGATATCCTTTTACTCATGTACTAATGAGGGATACTGATGTCCTTTTACACATGTACTAATGAGGGCTACTGATGTCCTTTTACACATGTACTAATGAGGGATACTGATGTCCTTTTACACATGTACTAATGAGAGATACTGATGTCCTTTTACACATGTACTAATGAGGGATACTGATGTCCTTTTACACATGTACATATGAGGGCTACTGATGTCCTTTTACACATGTACTAATGAGGGATACTGATGTCCTTTTACACATGTACTAATGAGGGATACTGATGTCCTTTTACACATGTACTAATGAGGGATACTGATGTCCTTTTACACATGTACTAATGAGGGATACTGATGTCCTTTTACACATGTACTAATGAGGGATACTGATGTCCTTTTACACATGTACTAATGAGGGATACTGATGTCCTTTTACACATGTACTAATGAGGGATACTGATGTCCTTTTACACATGTACTAATGAGGGATACTGATGTCCTTTTACACATGTACTAATGAGGGATACTGATGTCCTTTTACACATGTACTAATGAGGGATACTGATGTCCTTTTACACATGTACTAATGAGGGATACTGATGTCCTTTTACACATGTACTAATGAGGGATACTGATGTCCTTTTACACATGTACTTATGAGGGATACTGATGTCCTTTTACACATGTACTTATGAGGGATACTGATGTCCTTTTACAAATGTACTAATGAGGGATACTGATGTCCTTTTACACATGTACTAATGAGGGATACTGATGTCCTTTTACACATGTACTAATGAGGGATACTGATGTCCTTTTACACATGTACTAATGAGGGCTACTGATGTCCTTTTACACATGTACTAATGAGGGATAATGATGTCCTTTTACACATGTACTAATGAGGGCTACTGATGTCCTTTTACACATGTACTAATGAGGGCTACTGATGTCCTTTTACACATGTACTAATGAGGGCTACTGATGTCCTTTTACACATGTACTTATGAGGGATACTGATGTCCTTTTACACATGTACTTATGAGGGATACTGATGTCCTTTTACACATGTACTTATGAGGGATACTGATGTCCTTTTACACATGTACTAATGAGGGATACTGATGTCCTTTTACACATGTACTAATGAGGGATACTGATGTCCTTTTACACATGTACTAATGAGGGATACTGATGTCCTTTTACACATGTACTAATGAGGGCTACTGATGTCCTTTTACACATGTACTAATGAGGGATACTGATGTCCTTTTACACATGTACTAATGAGGGATACTGATGTCCTTTTACAGATGTACTAATGAGGGATACTGATGTCCTTTTACACATGTACTAATGAGGGATACTGATGTCCTTTTACACATGTACTAATGAGGGATACTGATGTCCTTTTACACATGTACTAATGAGGGATACTGATGTCCTTTTACACATGTACTAATGAGGGATACTGATGTCCTTTTACACATGTACTAATGAGGGATACTGATGTCCTTTTACACATGTACTAATGAGGGATACTGATGTCCTTTTACACATGTACTAATGAGGGATACTGATGTTCTTTTACACGTACTAATGAGGGATACTGATATCCTTTTACACATGTTCTAATGAGGGCTACCAACATCCTTTTACACGTGTACTAATGAAGTCTACTGATGTCCTTTTACACATGTACTAATGAAGGAAACTGATGTTTTTTTACACAGGTACAATTGAGGGCTACTGATGTCCTTTTACACATGTACTAATGAGATATACTGATGTTCTTTAACAAACATACTAATGAGGCTGCTGATGTCCTTTTATACATGTCCTAATGAGGTATAATGATGTCCTTTTACACATGTACTAATGAGGGATACTGGTGTCTTTACACATGTACTAATGAAGTCTACTGATGTCTTTTACACATGTACTAATGAGGGATACTGATGTCTTTTTACACATGTACTAATGTGTGCTACTGATGCCCTTTTACACATGTACTAATGAGGGATAATGATGTCCTTTTACACATGTACTAGTGAGGGCTACTGATGTCCTTTTACACATGTGCAAATGAGGGCTACTGACGTCCTTTTACACATGTACTAATGAGTGATACTGATGTCCTTTCACACATGTGCTAATGAGGGCTGCTGATGTCCTTTTACACATGTACTAATGAGGGCTACTGGACTCCTTTTACACATGTACTAATGAGGGATACTGATGTCCATTTACACATGTACTAATGAGGGATACTGATGTCCTTATACACATGTACTAATGAGGGATACTGATGTCCTTTTACACATGTACTAATGAGGGATACTGGTGTCTTTACACATGTACTAATGAAGTCTACTGATGTCTTTTACACATGTACTAATGAGGGATACTGATGTCTTTTTACACATGTACTAATGTGTGCTACTGATGCCCTTTTACACATGTACTAATGAGGGATAATGATGTCCTTTTACACATGTACTAATGAGGGCTACTGATGTCCTTTTACACATGTACTAATGAGGGCTACTGATGTCCTTTTACACATGTACTAATGAGGGTTACTGATGTCATTTTACACATGTACTAATGAGGGCTCCTAATGTCCTTTTACATATGTACTAATGAGGAATACTGGCGTCCTTTTACACATGTACTTATGAGGGATACTGATGTCCTTTTACACATGTACTTATGAGGGATACTGATTTCTTTTTACACATGTACTAATGAGGCTACTGATGTCCTTTTACAAATGTACTAATGAGGGATACTGATGTCCTTTTACACATGTACTAATGAGGGATACTGATGTCCTTTTACACATGTACTAATGGGGGATACTGATGTCCTTTCACACATGCACTAATGAGGGCTACTGATGCCCTTTTACACATGTACTAATGAGGGATACTAATGTCCTTTTACACATGTACTAATGAGAGCTACTGATGTCCTTTTACACATGTACTAATGAGAGCTACTGATGTCCTTTTACACATGTACTAATGAGGGCTACTGATGTCCTTTTACACATGTAGTAATGAGGGATGCTGATGTCCTTTTATATATGTACTTATGAGGGATACTGATGTACGTTTACACATGTACTAATGAGGGCTACTGATGTCCTTTTACACATGTACTAATGAAGTCTACTGATGTCCTTTTACACATGTACTAATGAGGGATACTGATGTCCGTTTACACATGTACTAATGAGGGCTACTGATGTCCTTTTACACATGTACTAATGAGGGCTACTGACGTCCTTTTACACATGTACTAATGAGGGCTACTGACGTCCTTTTACACATGTACTTATGAGGGATACTGATGTCCTATTACACATGTACTTATGAGGGATACTGATGTCCTTTTACACATGTACTTATGATGGATACTGATTTCTTTTTACACATGTACTAATGAGGCTACTGATGTCCTTTTACACATGTACTAATGAGGGATACTGATGTCCTTTTACACATGTACTAATGAGGGATACTGATGTCCTTTCACACATGCACTAATGAGGGCTACTGATGCCCTTTTACACATGTACTAATGAGGGATACTGATGTCCTTTTACACATTTACCTTTAAAGCAAACTGGTTTGTCTAAATTTACTCTCATAAAACTTCCACAATAAAGTGCTCCTTATCTGCCTGATATACTTCGGCGATAAGCTGTCTGGAAGGTCTGATTGGCTCCACACAATCTACTGATTGGTTCTGCCCCGCTCCGCTCCCCTACCCTACCCCCATATCCCACCCACCCCCCAGTGTCCTTACATTTATACTTCCCTAACCACACCCCCTCCCTGAGCCATCCTATCCCCTCTAACTGCTTATTAATATAACTCCTGTCTCGTCCCTCCTTAACTACCTTATCTATTATCTCTCTCTTAATTACTATAACCCCACCTCATCCCTCTTAATTTTACTCTATCATTTCCCTCTATCCTAACATCTACCTTTCACTTATACTCTTAACTACACCACCCATGAAAACCAATACCTATCTTATACTTTAACTTGCTTTTTACATACTAACCCTACCTCCTAGGACTTAAAACTCCTCTTAGCAATATGTCTCTCTTATCTAAAACTATACTAACTAACCTAATATTCACATACATATGCTCTTTATGCTTAACCTTCAGCTATCTCCTTACTTCTTATGAAAGAACTAATTATTTCAACTTTACTACCTGACACAGACAAACAGCCTTTCAGAATCCTAGTCATACTTATACTCATTCAAACATTATAAGCACCCCCAACTACTTACTACCCAAATACCATAGACATACACACATAAACTTCAACAATCCAAACATAAGGAGGCTAAAATACCTAACCAACTTTACATGCAAACCATCACTTGAACTAAAAATACCAATCCTTTGTGATGGTGACATCCACCCTAACCCAGGACCAACTAATAACTCCACTGACATAACTTATAATATCTTACACTCTACCCCACCTACACTAACCATTGTTTCTAATGCCTTACTAATTGGACATCTGAATATCTGAAGCATTAATAATAAGATTGTCCATCTCCATGCCCTCCTTGATACTCACTCCTTTGACATTCTCTGTCTTACTGAAACATGGCTGAAACATGGTACTAAAGACAATGCAATACTTCCCCCTGGATATAACATTTTGAGAATGGGCCGCTTAAAACGTAAGGGTGGAGGAGTAGCACTTCTGTTTAAAAATGTACTAAAAATCTCCTCACAACCTACCAACCCATTAAATTATGATAAAGCTGAAATCCTTACTTCTAAACTGCAACTAAACCCTAATAAATCAATATATATCATCTGTATCTACCTTCCTCCTGGCAATAATTACACTAACATTGAGAATATCCTAAGTTGTATATCTTCTTCTTACCCACAAGAAACTATCATTTTAGGTGACTTTAATTGTGATTGGTCCTCTGTCAATACAAATAATCCTTCATCTCATATAAATCTTCATGGCTTTACTCAGACAATCAATAATCCCACAAGAATCAATAAACCCAATAACAAAGAAAGTATTTTAGACTGGATTCTTACTAACAAACTGCAACAAACATATACAGTAGGAACTTTGCCTGATGATGTAAGTGATCATTCCTTAACTTACATCATAAGACAAAAAAATGACATTAATTATACCCCTACCTACAGGGTCTCACGCAGCAATAAACACTTTAACCCATTACTATTCCAAAATGAACTAAAAGCCTGTAACTGGAATCTTCTAAAAACCCTAACCCTTGAAGATGCTATCAATTACTTCAATACCAAATTCCTAGCTATCCTTGACCAATATGCTCCAAAACGATCTGTCAGAGTTAAATCTAAACCTGCCTCCTGGCTGTCCAAAGAGACAAGACAAAAAATACTACTTAGGAATAAATCTTGGGCTAAATGGAGAACTACAAAAGCTATTTCAGACCATCAAACCTTTAGACAGTTAAGAAATAGCACTAAAAAAGCTGTTTTTATAGATAAAAAGAACTATTACTGTAAACTACAACAAACTCACTATAACAACCCCAAAAGGTTCTGGTCAACCTTAAATTCGCTCCTACACCCAGGCCACTCTAGTACACCTTCCCCTTCAGGGGCTGAAATGAATACCTCACACCAAACTGCCAATGTCTTTAACTCCTTTTTCACAGACACCATTAATTCATTAGCAAGTCAACTTACTATAGACAAATCATACCCCCCCACCTGTATACCTGCTAATCTCCTTATATTTCAACTACAACCTATCTCTACTTCCTACATCCTAAAACTCATCCTAAAACTCAAACCCTGTACCCCATCTGCAGATCAGTTACCATCTGAATACCTTCAAAAAGCAGCAGAAGCAGTAGCTTATCCTATATCCCTCCTTATAAACAGAACCATCAGTGAAGGAACCATCCCTGCTATCTGGAAAATTTCCCACATAATCCCTTTACATAAAGGAGGTAGCTCAAACGAGTATTCTAACTACAGACCTATAGCCCTCCTATCACCCTTAGCAAAAATTATGGAGAAATGTATTCATCATCAGCTAATGCACCACTTAACTCAATACAATCTACTAGCTAACTGCCAACATGGCTTTAGGCCATTTCATAGCACTACCACAGCTCTCATATCATTTACCGAGTGTATCAATAGAAACCGCAATAATAGTATCCTATCATCTGCGCTCTTCATAGACCTGTCAAAAGCCTTTGACATGGTAAACCACCATATGCTCTTAAAAACCCTTGAATCTCTTTCTCTAGATACCAAAGCTGTTCAATGGTTTACTTCCTACCTTAGTAACAGGCAACAGGCTGTTCTCTGGGAAAACACACTTTCATCCCTTCTGCCAGTCTCTCTTGGAGTACCACAAGGTTCCATTCTAGGTCCTCTCCTTTTCTCTTTATTCATAAATGACTTACATGTAGCAATACCTCAAGCTACATTTATTCAATATGCAGACGACTCAACACTCATATGCTCTGCAAATACCTCCTCTGAACTACAAACCCTAACACAGAACATATTTACCACAGTTGAGGCATGGTTCTTGAAACGCTGCCTACTTTTGAATGCCATTGAAACCAAACTCCTGCTTTTCAGACCTAATAGTAAGTCCCCCCTCTTAGACTTCTCTATTACTTCCAATAATGGTACACATATAGTCCCTGACTCTACCACTAAACTGTTAGGTATTACAATTGACAATAACCTCACTTTTGATAACCACATTAATAATACTATTAAAACCGTAAATAGAAAACTTGGCTCCTTATATAGAATTAAAACCTTTCTAGCTCCACAGGCCAAAATTACACTCGCTCACTCTCATCTTATTTCTACTCTTCTTTATGCCTCACCCATATACACTAACTTAAAGAAAAATAACCTTACTAAACTAGCAAATGCATACAATAGCATTGCTAGATTTGTTACTGGAAACCCATTTAGAACTCACCACTGTCAAAATCTACTACAACTAAACTGGCTAGAACTGAAAAATACACTATTACTCTCCCAACTTACCTTTGTTCACAGGATATTTCACCAACCAAAAAATACCCCTATACTTTCTGACCTTATTTCTCCCTATTCTAATCTAAATTCACTACGCTCCTCTAACAAACTTCTTGTGAAGCTAAGTCCAATAACACTGCAGGTGATTCACTATTCTCCAACACCATAGGTAAATACCGGAATTCACTACCTACCACTCTAACTATTACATCATCACCCTTCCTCTTTAAACAAAAGCTCAAACAACACATAAAAACACTCTGGCTATGCACATGCATCAATCCCGACTAATCTTATGATTCTACTAATGACTCTTCTCGTATTTACCCTCTCTTACCTCTTTCTACTCACTCCCTTCTGAAGAACTATCTCAAAAACACCTTTGTTAATTAGCCTCTGATACAAATTAATTAACAACGCTGTATGGTTGTATGTTTTATAATTGCTTATGCAAATTTACTCTTCATGAATGTTTTACTAATGTATAACTCCCCTATTCTTATACTGTAAATAAAAGTAAATGTCCTTCCTAGTATAAATTTTCTCCTAATATATTTTAGATTGAACCTTATTTCTGTATGTATTTTTTACTAACTGTTTGCTTTCTTTATGTAATGACTTGTTTGTATTAACCTTAATGTGGAGCTTTTCTCCCCGGGCCTCTGCTGAAAATGGAAATATATCCAGTTGGACTAGCCCGGTAAACAAATGTAAAATAACAATAAAAATAAAAATAAATAAAATGTACTAATGAGGGATACTGATGTTCTTTTACAGATGTACTAATGAGGGATACTGATGTCCTTTTACACATGTACTAATGAAGGATACCGATTTTTTTTTACACATGTACTAATGAGGGATACTGATGTCCTTTTACACATACTAATGAGGGATACTGATATCCTTTTACACATGTTCTAATGAGGGCTACCAACATCCTTTTACACGTGTACTAATGAAGTCTACTGATGTCCTTTTACACATGTACTAATGAAGGAAACTGATTTTTTTTACACATGTACTAATGAGGGCTACTGATGTCCTTTTACACATGTACTAATGAGATATACTGATGTTCTTTAACAAACATACTAATGAGGCTGCTGATGTCCTTTTACACATGTCCTAATGAGGTATAATGATGTCCTTTTACACATGTGCAAATGAGGGCTACTGACGTCCTTTTACACCTGTACTAATGAGGGCTACTGACGTCCTTTTACACATGTACTAATGAGTGATACTGATGTCCTTTCACACATGTGCTAATGAGGGCTGCTGATGTCCTTTTACACATGTACTAATGAGGGCTACTGGACTCCTTTTACACATGTACTAATGAGGGATACTGATGTCCATTTACACATGTACTAATGAGGGATACTGATGTCCTTATACACATGTACTAATGAGGGATACTGATGTCCTTTTACACATGTACTAATGAGGGATACTGAAGTTCTTTTACACATGTACTAATGAGGGCTACTGATGTCCTTTTAGACATGTACTAATGAGAGATACTGATGTTCTTTTAAACATGTCCTAATGAGGTATAATGATGTCCTTTTACACGTGTACAAATGAGGGCTACTGACGTCCTTTTACCCATGTACTAGTGAGGGCTACTGATGTCCTTTTAAACATGTACTAATGAGGGATACCAATGTCCTTTTACACATGTACTAATGACGTCTACTGATGTCCTTTTACACATGTACTAATGAGGGATACTGATATCCGTTTGCGCATGTACTAATGAGGGCTACTTATGTCCTTTTACACATGTACTAATGAAGTCTACCGATGTCCTTTTACACATGTACTAATGAAGGACACTGATGTCCTTTTACACATGTACTAATAGGTTCATAGGTTCATACTAGGCTATCTGCCCTAGGGCATTTATAAGCCTAGCCAGAGTGTGTTTGGCTTTTGCCACCCATTTTAAATTAATTTTGCTATGCCCTTTTTCGAGGTTAGTATACTGTGCCTCTGTCTAACAGTGACGCAGAAGTGATACCCGGGGTAAACCTACGATCTCCCATCCACTCATCAAGATTCCTCTTGAAGAGAGTCAGTGAGGGACTCTGCCTAACCTGGACTGGGATTTTATTCCAGAGTGAAGGTAGCCTCTGGGTTATGAATCTGTCCTCCAGCATGTCCTATTTATTTCAGTGCTGAGGTTCAAGTCTCTCGCGCATAGCTCGATGGGATTTGATTTTCTGAGGTGCAGCATGTCCATTAATTCGGGTTGGACATGGCTTTATACATCAGGCACAGATCGCCTCTGAGCAGGCGGTATGCCACTGAGTACAGCTGGAGTTTCTTTAACCGGCAGCATATGGCATCTGTTTGAGCCTTTGATCCTCTTGGTGAGGTACTTTTGGGGTCTTTCCAGTTGCTGCAGGTGTCTGGTAAGGTACATCCCAAAGGGGCATTGTACTCAATTATGGGCCTGATGAGGGATGAGTAAAGAGGCACGATGACCTCCCCTGATCTAGATGTGAATCCCTTCATGATTAGGTGGGCTATATAAAATGTTTTTCTAACCACTTTGGCCACGTGGTTGTCAAATGAGAGACTGCTATCAACTTGGGTCCCCAGGTCCCTAATTACTTCTTCTGTACTTAATGGATTACCACCTATGTGGTAATTTGTGGGCACTTTGTTGTTGCCAAAGAGGATGACTATACACTTTTTGGCGTTTAGCTTGAGGCCATGGCTCTGGCACCAGTTGTTTGTTTCTATGAGGCCCTTTTGGAGGATGCTTGTGTCGGCTGGATAGTCGATTATGGCGCCCAGTTTGCAGTCATCTGCGAACTTAGTCAGCCACAGTCCTTCCATGTTGGCCTGTACCTCTGAGAAATATATACTGAACAAGAGATGTCCCAGGACTGAGCCTTGTGGGATGCCACTTGTAACTGGTTTGGAGTCTGACATGGCTCCAGCAATTCTAACCATGTGGGTTCTGTCCTTGAGCCAGTTTGCAACCCATCTAGTGACATAGGGGTTTATATTTAAGCTGGTGAGCTTATCTATAATGCCCGAGTGGGGTATTGTATCGAAGGCTTTTGCAAGGTCCAGGTAGGCTGGGTGGACCACCTTCCCCTCGTCAATGGCCTTGGTGACTGTTTCAAAGAAATTGACCAGGTTTAAGAGGCAGGATCTGCAATTAACAAAGCCGAACTGGGAAGGATCCAGTGTTTGTAGGTCCCCAATATCTTTATTTATGAGGTCCATAATGATCCTTTCCATAGCTTTGCAGACCAAGCTAGTCAGGCTTATGGGGCGATAGTTTCCAGGATCCGTTCAGGCACCAACTTTGTGCAGAGGGACCACTGTTGCTGTACGCCACTCTTTCGGTACATATCCTGTAGTAAGGCTGAGATTGAACAGTAGTTTTATGTTTGGGTTTAGCTCTTCTTGGAATTCATGTAGGACGCAGCCCGGGACACCGTCTGGTCCCATTGATGCTGTGTTTTTTGCTTTGGAGAGGACGGGCTACTAACGTCCTTTTACACATGTACTAATGAGGGATACTGATGTTCTTTTACACATGTACTTATGAGGGCTACTGATGTCCTGTTCCACATGTACCAATGAAGTCTACTGATGTCCTTTTACACAGCTACTAATGAAGTCTATTGATGTGTTTTTACACATGTATGCATGAGGGATACTAATGTCCTTTTACAAATGTACTAATGAGGGCTACTGATGTCCTTTTAGACTTGTACTAATGAAGTCTACTGATGTCCTTTTACACATGTACTAATAAGGGGTACTGATGTCCTTTTATACCTGTATTAATGAAGTCTACTGATGTAATTTTACACATGCCCTAAGAAGGGCTACTGATGTCCTTTTAGACATGTACAAATGAGGGCTACTGACATCCTTTTACACATGTACTAATGAGGGCTACTGATGTCCTTTTAAACATGTCCTAATGAGGGATACTGATGTCCTTTTACACATGTACTAATAAGGGACACTGATATCCTTTTACACATGTACTAATGAGGGCTACTGACGTCCTTTTACACATGAAGTAATGAGGGCTATTGACATCCTTTCACACATGTCTAATGATATCCTTTTACACATGTACTAATGAGGGCTACTGATGTCCTTTATAACATGTACTAATGAAGGCTACTGATGTCCTTTTACACATGTCCTAATGACGGATACTGATGTCCTATTATACACGTACTAATGAGGGCTACTGACATCCTTTTACATATGTACTAATGAGGGCTAATGACATCTTTTTACACATGTACTGATGAGGGCTACTGACGTCCTTTTACACATGTTCTAAAGAGGGCTACCCACGTCCTTTTACACATGTACTAATGAAGTCTAGTGATGTCCTTTTACATATGTACTAATAAGGGATACTGATGTCCTTTTACACATGTACTAATGAGGTCTACTGACGTCCTTTTACAGATGTACTAATGAAGACTGCTGATGTCCTTTTACACACGTGCTAATGAGGGATACTGATATCCTTTTACACATGTACTAATGAAGTTTACTGATGTCCTTTTACACATGTACTAATGAGGGATGCTGATGTCCTTTCACACATGTCTAATGAGTGCTACTTATGTCTTTTTACACATGTACTAATTAGGGCTACTGACGTCCTTTTACACATGTACTAATGAGGGCTACTAATGTCCTTTTACACATGTACTTATGAGTAATACTGATGTCCTTTTACACATGTACTAATGAAGTCTACTGATGTCCTTTTACACATGGACTAATCAGGGATACTGATGTCCTTTTACACATGTTCTAATTACGTCTACTGATGTCCTTTTACACATGTACTAATGAGGGATACTGACGTCCTTTTACACATGTACTAATGAGGGATACTGATGTCCTTTTACACATGTACTAATGAGAGCTACTGATGTCCTTTTACACATGTACTAATGAGAGCTACTGATGTCCTTTTATACATGTACTAATGAGGGATACTGATGTCCTTTTACACATGTACTAATGAAGTCTACTGATGCCTTTTACACATGTACTAATGAGGGATACTGATGTCCTTTTACACATGTACTAATGTGGGCTACTGATGTGATTTTACACATGTACTAATGAGGGATAATGATGTCCGTTTACACATGCACTAATGAGGGCTACTGATTTCCTTTTACACATGTTCTAATGGGCTACTGACGTCCTTTTACACATGTACTAATGAAGTCTACTGACGTCCTTTTACACATGTAGTAATGAGGGATGCTGATGTCCTTTTATACATGTACTAATGAGGGATAAAGATGTACGTTTACACATGTACTAATGAGGGCTACTAATGTCCTTTTACACCTGTACTAATGAGGGCTACTGATGTCCTTTTACACATGTACTAATGAGGGATACTGATGTCCTTTTACAGATGTACTAATGAGGGATACTGATGTCCTTTTACACATGTACTAAAGAGGGATACTGATGTCCTTTTACACATGTACTAATGAGGGATACTGACGTCCTTTTACACATGTACTAATGAAGGATACCGATTTTTTTTTACACATGTACTAATGAGGGATACTGACGTCCTTTTAAACATGAACTAATGAGGGCTACTGATATCCTTTTACACATGTTCTAATGAGGGCTACCAACATCCTTTTACACGTGTACTAATGAAGTCTACTGATGTCCTTTTACACATGTACTAATGAAGGAAACTGATTTTTTTTACACATGTACTAATGAGGGCTACTGATGTCCTTTTACACATGTACTAATGAGATATACTGATGTTCTTTAACAAACATACTAATGAGGCTGCTGATGTCCTTTTACACAAGTCCTAATGAGGTATAATGATGTCCTTTTACACATGTGCAAATGAGGGCTACTGACGTCCTTTTACACCTGTACTAATGAGGGCTACTGATGTCCTTTTACACATGTACTAATGAGTGATACTGATGTCCTTTCACACATGTGCTAATGAGGGCTGCTGATGTCCTTTTACACATGTACTAATGAGGGCTACTGATGTCCTTTTACACATGTACTAATGAGGGATACTGATGTCCATTTACACATGTACTAATGAGGGATACTGAGTCCTTATACACATGTACTAATGAGGGATACTGATGTCCTTTTACACATGTACTAATGAGGGATACTGATGTCTTTTTACACATGTACTAATGTGTGCTACTGATGCCCTTTTACACATGTACTAATGAGGGATAATGATGTCCTTTTACACATGTACTAATGAGGGCTACTGATGTCCTTTTACACATGTACTAATGAGTGTTACTGATGTCATTTTACACATGTACTAATGAGGGCTCCTAATGTCCTTTTACACATGTACTAATGAGGGCTACTGGACTCCTTTTACATATGTACTAATGAGGAATACTGGCGTCCTTTTACACATGTACTTATGAGGGATACTGATGTCCTTTTACACATGTACTTATGAGGGATACCGATGTCCTTTTACACATGTACTTATGAGGGATACTGATGTCCTTTTACACATGTACTAATGAGGGATACTGATGTCCTTTTACACATGTACTAATGAGGGATACTGATGTCCTTTTACACATGTACTAATGAGGGATACTGATGTCCTTTTACACATGTACTAATGAGGGCTACTGATGTCCTTTTACACATGTACTAATGAGGGATACTAATGTCCTTTTACACATGTACTAATGAGGGCTACTGATGCCCTTTTACACATGTACTAATGAGGGATACTGATGTCTTTTTACACATGTACTAATGAGGGATACTGATGTCCTTTTACACATGTACTAATGAGGGATACTGATGTCCTTTTACACATGTACTAATGAGGGCTACTGATGTCCTTTTACACATGTACTAATGAGGGCTACTGATGTCCTTTTACACATGTACTAATGAGGGATACTGATGTCCTTTTACACATGTACTAATGAGGGCTACTGATGTCCTTTTACACATGTACTAATGAGGGCTACTGATGTCCTTTTACACATGTACTAATGAGGGATACTGATGTCCTTTTACACATGTACTAATGAGGGATACCGAGGTCCTTTTACACATGTACTAATGAGGGATACTGATGTCCTTTTACACATGTACTAATGAGGGCTACTGATGTCCTTTTACACATGTACTAATGAGGGATACTGATGTCCTTTTACACATGTACTAATGAGGGATACTGATGTCCTTTTACACATGTACTAATGAGGGATACTGATGTCCTTTCACACATGTACTAATGAGGGATAGTGCTGTCCTTTTACACATGTACTAATGAGGGATACTGATGTCCTTTTACTGATGTACTAATGAGGGATACTGATGTACTTTTACACATGTACTAATGAGGGATACTGATGTCCTTTTACACATGTACTAATGAAGGAAACTGATGTTTTTTTACACATGTACAAATGAGGGATACTGAGTCCTTATACACATGTACTAATGAGGGATACTGATGTCCTTTTACAAATGTACTAATGAGGGATACTGGTGTCTTTACACATGTACTAATGAGGGATGCTGGTGTCTTTACACATGTACTAATGAAGTCTACTGATGTCTTTTACACATGTACTAATGAAGTCTACTGATGTCTTTTACACATGTACTAATGACGGATACTGATGTCTTTTTACACATGTACTAATGAGGGATACTGATGTCCTTATACACATGTACTAATGAGAGCTACTGATGTCCTTTTACACATGTACTAATGAGGGATACTTATATCTTTTACACATGTACTAATGAGAGATACTGATGTCTTTTTATACATGTACTAATGGATACTGATGTCTTTTTACACATGCACTAATGCGGGATACTGATGTCCTTTTCACATGGACTAATGAGGAATACTGATGCCCTTTTACACATGTACTAATGAAGGCTACTGATGTCCTTTTACACATGTACTAATGAGGGCTACTGATGTCCTTTTACATATGTACTCATGAGGGATACTGATGTCCTCTTACACATGTACTAATGAGGGATACTGATGTCCTTTACACATGTACTAATGAGGGATACTGATGTCCTTTTACACATGTACTAATGAGGGATACTGATGTCCTTTTACACATGTGCTAATGAGGGATACTGATGTCCTTTTACACATGTACTAATGAGGGATACTGATGCCCTTTTACACATGTACTAATGAGGGATACTGATGTCCTTTTACACATGTACTAATGAGGGATACTGATGTCCTTTTACACATGTACTAATGAGGGATACTGATGTCCATTTACACATGTACTAATGAGGGACACTGATGTCCTTTTACACATGTACTAATGAAGGAAACTGATGTCCTTTTACACATTTACTAATGAGGGCTACTGATGTCCTTTTATACATGTACTAATGAGGGATACTGATGTCCTTTTACACATGTACTAATGAGGGATACTGATGTCCTTTCACACATGTACTAATGAGGGCTACTGATGTCCTTTTACACATGTACTAATGAGGGATACTGATGTCCTTTAACACATGTACTAATGAGGGCTACTGATGTCCTTTTACACATGTACTAATGAGGGTTACTGATGTCCTTTTACACATGTACTAATGAGGGCTACTGATGTCCTTTTACACATGTACTAATGAGGGATAATGATGTCCTTTTACACATGTACTAATGAGGGCTACTGATGTCCTTTTACACATGTACTAATGAGGGCTACTGATGTCCTTTTACACATGTACTAATGAGGGTTACTGATGTCCTTTTACACATGTACTAATGAGGGCTACTGGACTCCTTTTACATATGTACTAATGAGGAATACTGATGTCCTTTTACACATGTACTTATGAGGGATACTGATGTCCTTTTACACATGTACTTATGAGGGATACCGATGTCCTTTTACACATGTACTTATGAGGGATACTGATGTCCTTTTACAAATGTACTAACGAGGGATACTGATGTCCTTTTACACATGTACTAATGAGGGATACTGATGTCCTTTTACACATGTACTAATGAGGGATACTGATGTCCTTTCACACATGCACTAATGAGGGCTACTGATGCCCTTTTACACATGTACTAATGAGGGATACTGATGTCCTTTTACACATGTACTAATGAGGGATACTGATGTCCTTTTACACATGTACTAATGAGGGATACTGATGTCCTTTTACACATGTACTAATGAGGGATACTGATGTCCTTTTACACATGTACTAATGAGGGATACTGATGTCCTTTTACACATGTACTAATGAGGGATACTGACGTCCTTTTACACATGTACTAATGAGGGATACTGATGTCCTTTTACACATGTACTAATGAGGGATACTGATGTCCTTTTACACATGTACTAATGAGGGATACTGATGTCCTTTTACACATGTACTAATGAGGCTACTGATGTCCTTTTACACATGTACTAATGAGGGATACTGATGTCCTTTTACACATGTACTAATGAGGGCTACTGATGTCCTTTTACACATGTACTAATGAGGGCTACTGATGTCCTTTTACACATGTACTAATGAAGTCTACTGATGTCCTTTTACACATGTACTAATGAGGGATACTGATGTCCTTTTACACATGTACTAATGAGGGCTACTGATGTCCTTTTACACATGTACTAATGAGGGCTACTGATGTCCTTTTACACATGTACTAATGAGGGATACTGATGTCCTTTTACACATGTACTAATGAGGCTACTGATGTCCTTTTACACATGTACTAATGAGGGCTACTGATGTCCTTTTACACATGTACTAATGAGGGATACTGAGGTCCTTTTACACATGTACTAATGAGGGATACTGATATTCTTTTACACATGTACTAATGAGGGATACTGATGTCCTTTTACACATGTACTAATGAGGGATACTGATGTCCTTTTACACATGTACTAATGAGAGCTACTGATGTCCTTTTACACATGTACTAATAAGGGCTACTGATGTCATTTTATACATGTACTAATGAGGGATACTGATGTCTTTTTACACATGTACTAATACTGATACTGATGTCCTATTAC
Organism: Protopterus annectens; assembly: GCF_019279795.1. Taxonomy (NCBI): domain Eukaryota; kingdom Metazoa; phylum Chordata; order Ceratodontiformes; family Protopteridae; genus Protopterus; species Protopterus annectens. Next base: position 6,634,576 of record NC_056740.1, read on the forward strand.
ACATGTACTACTGAGGGCTACTGATGTCCTTTTACACAAGTACTGATGAAGGATACTAATGTCCTTTTGCACATGTACTAATGAAGTCTACTGATGTCCGTTTACACATGTACTAATGAGGGCTACTGATGTCCTTTTACACATGTACTAATGAGGGCTACTGATGTCCTTTTACACATGTACTAATGAGGGCTACTGATGTCCTTTTACACATGTACTAATGAGGGATACTGATGTCCTTTTACACATGTACTAATGAGGGCTACTGATGTCCTTTTACACATGTACTAACGAGGGCTACTGATGTCCTTTTACACATGTATTAATGAGGGCTACTGCCACCAGCTTGAGATCATCAAGTTGACATCTTTGTTCCTGGTCTTTTCTGGTAAATGTAAGCCTCTGTCTGCATAGTGATTACGAGACAAATGAAACCACCATTTCCTTCCCAAGTACAAGCAAAACAGCATCTACTATTCAGTTTCACCCTTTTCTGCTCAACTCTTTCCAGTGTTCAAGCCACTAATCTGCTAAGCTTATCTGGGTCTTATAGTCATTCTTTATCCCTCAGTGCCACAGAGCCATGCATCACAAATTTATATCTTAATGAAATAATTTCTTTAATAGCAAATTTATATCTAACAGGTCTGGAATAAAATTACAAGACAAAAATCCAACACTTCCATTACCTGTGCAACAGGTCCCTGAAACACCATTTGGGAGCCAAAAATGCTTAATGAAAGCCCTGGAAATCTGTGCATTTTTCAGAAGAAGTCCATTGTGAGGAGGAAAGCACTCATTATTTCGATATACAGATATCTGGTTTACAGTCTTTCTGCCACAGAACCTAGAACCTACTTCTTTGTGTGTGTACTGTGTGTGTGTTTGTATGTGTGTGCGTATGTGTGCTTCTTTTGTTTTTGGCTAATATAAATAAATATATATGTACATGCCTATTACTTTTAGTCTTTATATGCAATTAGGTCATGGATGAAAAATAAGCCATGTTGTCCAGTGCATTTATGTGCTCAAAATAAATATATTTTGGGAAACTGGCAAACAAAAGTTGATGTTACCTTAATAAGGTCAAAGACTATGCATGTGTGTATGTTTTGACATGGGTGGAAAGGGGAGTGGATACTGATAATCCTTGAAAAATCTGCGTCACTGGATTCCCTGCATACAAGTGACAGGGCCCATATTAGAACACCAAACATTCAAAATTTCGAGTGTTCTAATATCGACCCATTTTCAGCGAACGCTGAAAATATCGAAGAAACAGAAAACCAAATTTTTTCCTAGGGAAAGAATTCAGTTATCTGTTTCTGTTGCTTTGGTATTTTCAGCGCTGTGGTGGAAAGTTACGGGTTGGGTTCAGGAAAGTGTGCGATTGTGTGGACGTGAGGGTTAGGGCAGGTTATTTGAGTTAGGGTGCGGGTCAGGTAAGTGTGCGATTGTGTGGACGTGAGGGTTAGGGTGGGGTAGGTGAGTTAGGGTTAGGGCGCGGGTGAGGTGACTGTGTGATAGTGACGGACCTTAGGGTTAGGGTTTGGGTTAAGGTAAGTGGATAGTTAGTGGTGTATGAATAGTTTAGTGTAGGGTTAGGTGTAAGAGTTTAGGTGTATGTGTGTGGATTGCTGTTTGTTTGGTGTGCTTGTGTTGTGTGTATGTGTTTTGAAACAGCAAATATTTTCTCTAGGAAAAAATTTGTTGTTTTGTATGTTCGATGTTTTAAATTTTCGATTCATAGGGTTTGATATTAGAACACTCGAAATTTTGAAAGTTCAATGTTCTAATATAGACCCCATGTGACATACACTGAGTCTGTATAACATCTGCACTTAAAATAAAAGTAAATAGCAACTGAGACAATGCAGCCTATGGCATAAAGGGACATATTCAAAGACTACATACATTTCTGATTAGAAGGTAATTATACAGTTTGTAGGGCAACACAAGTAGAACTTCTGTGGATTAGTTGTTGAATGTGGTTAAATTATGTAAACTGCAGGGTGCAGTAAAGTGTACAGACAGTATTATACTGCAGTTTGACAGAGATGCACTAATTTCAGAAGGTTAAACAAATACATAACTCAAATACAGAAATGCAGTCTCTAGTGCAGGGAAATATTTAATATGAAAGATACATCACTGTAAATTACCCATATACAATGAGGGCATGGTATGAAGTACGGTGCAGTTGTACATGCAAAACAATGCACAAGTGCAAAATCCTAGTAAGTCAAAAGACAATAGTAATGTTCAAGTTGCATAAGCACTAACTTTTACGGTCTATACAAACTAGACATTGGGTCAAGCAATACAATGTTAAACGTTTAGTATAACAGGACATGCAAAAATGGTTTCAAGGGTTACATAGATATTAATTAATATTAATTAATAATTCAGTAAAGACTGCAGAGTCTGAGTTCTGCAGTTCAAAAGTACATGTCAAATTTGGCTTGAAAACAAATATTTTTAAGCACAAACTGTACCATTTGTACTGCAGTTCAAGTCACAGAGGTGATATTTCCAAAAGTATATGAAAGCAGGAATCCTTAGGCTGAATTTGCACTTTAATGCATGTGATACAAAAAGGTTTGTTTCAAATCTTTACTCAAATGCACAACAGTAAGTGCACTGAACCTAACAGAGGAGTACTAAAGGGGACCCCAGTGACAGTTTCAAAAGAATGCACAAGTACAAATCATTAGTGATCTGATTGAAAGCATGACCATCTTATACTACACTATATATGACAGCTACCTGAAAAAGATCAGAAAGTGTTTAGGAATAAATAATTACACAAAAGTTTAATAAGATAGGAGATACAACTCACTTGTCATCAGATAGGGAAATGTGTAATAGTATCTATGAAATCATCATAAATTACTATGTGAAATCATGATTATGCCAATGTCTTCAGTACAGAAAAGTAGCACAAATTTTATTTAATAAGAAACTGTTGATCCCTGTATTTAATAGTTTGTTATAACCCAAACATCACACTAGTGACTTAATTATATGCAGCCGTGAATTATCTACCATTTAACTGCAAATATGCATTTTGTTCTATGTATCATATTTAGGAATAACTATTCTATTCATTATGTTGCCTTCTGTGACATTGTCCAGAAAATATTTTTATTGTTCACTTTAATATTCAAATTAGTTATGGCAAATGGGATTATTTTTACATTTTACTGAACAGAAGTCTGACTTTATTACATTGCCTAATACTACAAATTATATATTTTATGATTTCTATTACCCCATATGAGATATTATTATAACTCAGGAATCAGAAGGGAGAGTTTGACAAAAAAGATCCCTCTATTTCATTTTTTTCCCATTAGTACCTGATGTTGACTTAAATACTACATCAAGATAGTCTTTCCCTTCAAGGATAGTAACAGTACTATAGCAGAGAATCTTAACTTATTTTGAGGAAAGACATGTTTCTATAATTAACAGCTGCTTGGCCACAATAATGGTACACTAATTACAGAAAATGTAAACTCATTGGAATTGTGTTTCTGTTATCTTCATAGCTTATACACCCAGCCAGTTACAGATAGTGTGTCCTTAAACAGATAAGTTTGCTCTTGCAATGTTGTGTAAGCACTATCACTGACTGGTTATCTACTTTACAAACATAATTTGATAGCTTAATAAAATAAGCTAGGATGCTTCTGTTTCTAACAAATCTAAATGATCAGGTTCATACAATGTGTATTAATTCAATTATATCAATTATATACAGGCTTTCTATTTGATGCAGTACCATTTGGTTTCAGTTTTCTTTAATAACATTCATTGTTTCTCCTATATAGGGCACCTAATTTAAA